>NC_091957.1:9533094-9808094 GCF_031021105.1 Erythrolamprus reginae
TCTGAGGTTAGTTGGGGGAAAGATCAAAAGCAACATGAGAAAATATTATTTTACTGAAAGAGTAGTAGATCCTTGGAACAAACTTCCAGCAGACGTGGTAGATAAATCCACAGTAACTGAATTTAAACATGCCTGGGATAAACATATATCCATCCTAAGATAAAATACAGAAAATAGTATAAGGGCAGACTAGATGGACCATGGGGTCTTTTTCTGCCGTCAGACTTCTATGTTTCTATGTTTCTATGTTTCATATACATATATATGTGTGTGTGTGTGTGTGTGTGTGTGTGTGTGTGTGTGTGTGTGTATGGCATGCCCACAAATGCCCACACACATGTATGCACGTATAACCTTCTCTAGTAATTGCTTTCACTCTCCAAAGATTTAATAAGAGCCAAAAATTATTTTTCACTTTGACTATAAAAGCTAATGTTGCATACCCAAAGCAAAAAAAAATTACATATATTAAAGGACTGCATGGAAGACGATTTATAAATTCTGAAGGATGTTTAGGAGCCTGATGAGAAGAGAAAGAGAAGCCGGCACAAGGTTAAATAACAATAAGAAAGCGTCCCAATTACGAGGAACCAAGGCCAAAAAAAAAAATCAAAGCAGCTTCCCTTCTTGTAACCTGGATAGCTGATCGCCCAAATAAGTCAATATTCTTTCAACTTGTCAAAGAGCAAACTTTATGCCTGGGGCCACCAACATGACGCACCCCGCATTAAAAGTTGTGGGTCTCAAGAGTGGAGGTAGCCCTCGACTTACAATGATTTGTTTAGTGACCATTCAAAGTTGCAACGAAGAAGCATCTTATGACCAGTTTTTATCCAACCATTGCAACTCCTCTAGAGAACAGTTTCCCCCCGAACACCATCACTCTGCTAAACAAATAATTCCCTCAACACCGTCAAACTATTTACTAAGTCTGCACTACTATTAATCTTTTCATCATTCCCATCTCCCACTAATGACTGTATGACTGTAACTTTATTGCTTGTATCCTTACAATTTATATCGAATGGATCCTAATATGATTTGATTATTTGTACCCGGACTATCGTAAGTGTTGTACCTTATGATTCTTGATTATCGTTATCTTTGTTTTATAATAATAATAATAATAATAATAATAATAATAATAATTTATTGGATTTGTATGCCGCCCCTCTCCGTAGACTCGGGGCGGCTAACAACAATAATAAACACAACATGTACAATCCAATAATAAAAAAACAACTAAAAACCCCTATTATAAAACCAAACATACACACAAACATACCATGCATAACTTGTAATGGCCTAGGGGGAAGAGCTATCTCAACTCCCCCATGCCTGGCGGTATAAATGAGTCTTGAGTAGTTTACGAAAGACAGGGAGGGTGGGGGCAGTTCTAATCTCCAGGGGGAGTTGGTTCCAGAGGGCCGGGACCACCACAGAGAAGGCTCTTCCCCTGGGGCCCGCCAAACGACATTGTTTAGTCGATGGGACCCGGAGAAGGCCAACTCTGTGGGACCTTATCGGTCATTGGAATTCGTGTGGTAGCAGGCGGTTCCGGAGGTAATCTGGTCCATTGCCATGTAGGGCTTTAAAGGTCATGACCAACACTTTATGTACACTCAGAGCAAGACAAATTCTTTGTGTGTCCACACACTTGGCCAATAAAAAGATTCCACTCTATTCTATTCTTACCTTTCTCGTTCTGGAGAGCTTCGTCCAATTTTTCGTATACCTTGAGCTCCACTCGCAACGAGCATAACAATTTGTCGCTCTCCGAGAGCTGGTGCTGCTTGGCGGTCAGCTCCACCTGCAACCTGGAACATCCCAAGCAAACTAGTCAATGTGGGCTTACAATTCCACAATATGAAGGGTGACCTGACTATGCTAACACCATCTTCGTTGTCCTGAGAATAATAATAACAACAACAACAACAACAACTACTACTATTATTATTATTATTATTATTATTATTATTATTATTATTATTATTAATTAGATTTGTATGCCGCCCCTTTCCGTGGACTCGGGGCGGCTCACAACACAATAAAACAATTCATAATAAATCTAATAATTTACAATTTAAAATTTAATAAAAACTCCATTATTAAGCAGACATACATACAAACATACCATACATAAATTGTATAGGCCCGGGGGAGATATCTCAATTCCCCCATGCCTGACGGCAGAGGTGGGTTTTGAGGAGTTTACGAAAGGCAAGGAGGGTAGGGGCAGTTCTAATCTCTGGGGGGAGCTGTTTCCAGAGAGTCGGGGCCGCCACAGAGAAGGCTCTTCCCCTGGGCCCTGCCAACCGACATTGTTTAGCTGACGGGACTCGGAGAAGGCCAATTCTGTGGGACCTAATCGGTCGCTGGGATTCGTGCAGCAGAAGGCGATCTCGGAGATATTCTGGTCCGATGCCATGAAGGGCTTATTATTATTATTATTATTATTATTATTATTATTATTATTATTTATTAGATTTGTACGCCGCCCCTCTCCGACGACTCAGAGCAGCTCACAACAACAATACATAACAAGTCTCCTTCGAACCTTTCCTCCTACAACCTGGCTTTCCAGAATGGAAGTGGACATTATGGTGATTCATCAAACTTGGTATTCTAAGTCTATGCAAGTCCACAATGCCAATTGCATCTTAACTCTATTTCTCAGTCCTGTGCATAAAGTTCAACCCCGTGGGAGAAAAATCTGTCCATGTCCAAATGGGAGTGTCAACCCACCCAATGAGGGACGATGTTGTTTAGCAACATCTGGAAAACAACTCAAAGATGCTTTTCCAAAAGGCAATTGAATTTTCTTGATTTATTTTCCTTAAAAACATTTCACTTTTCATCCAAGAAGCTGCTTCCGTTCTTCTCGGAGTCTCATCTAAGAAGCTTCTTATTGGATCCTCACCAAATAATAAGCTTCTTCTTAGATCCTCACCCAAGAAGCTTTTTTAGTTCTTCTTAGATCTTCACCCAAGAGGCTTCTTCGGTTCTTCTTGGAGTCTCAACCAAGAAGCTTCTTCAGTTTTTCTTGGCGTCTCATCTAAGAAGTTTCTTCTTGTATCCTCATCCAAGAACATAAGAACATAAGAAGAGCCATGCTGAATCAGGCCAAAGCCCATCGAGTCCAGCATTCTGTGTCACACAGTGGCCCCCCAATTGTCCTTGGGGATCTTGAGCAGAAAGAGAAGGCAAAACCCTCCCTTTCCTTTGACCCCAACAAATGGTACTCAAGGGAATCCTGCCTGCCTCAACCAACCAACATAGAGGCGGCACATGGACATCAGTTTCAATAACCACCTATGATACACTTGGCATCCATGAATCTGTCTAATCTTGCCTTGAAGCTATCAAGGCCGACAGCTGTCACGACCTCTTCTGGAAGTGAATTCCATAAGCTAATGACCCTCTGGGTGAAGAAATATTTTTCCTTGATTTGTCCTCACTATGAGCTTTAGGGATTGCCCCCTTGTCCTAGTATTGTGTGATAGAGAAAATAATTTTCTCTATCCACCTTTTCTAACCCGTGCATGATTTTTTAACTCACTGCACAAACTTACCAGGGCCAAGTTCCTGCCAAGTTCCTTTCTCCCTTTTTATTTCCTGTTTTACTTCCTTTTTGGGAAATGTTCTGCTTAAATAACAAGCAGTTGCCTCTCTGCTTCCCAAGGAAGAATCTCCTTCAGTTCTTCCTTGGAATCTCATCCAAAAAGCTTCTTCTTGGATCCTCACCCAAGAAGCTTCTTCTTCTTGGAGTCTCATCCAAGAAGCTTCTTCAGTTCTTGGAGTCTCATCTAAGATGCTTCTTCTTGGATCCTCACCCAAGAAGCTCCTTCAATTCTTCTTGGATGAGAAGCAAAAGTCTTCCCAAGGAAAAAAAACAACAAAGTCCAGTTGCCTTTTGGAACAGCACCTTCGGGACAACCATGACCTGGATGATTGAGATTCTACATACTTGTGGGGAAACCTCTGGTTTCACCAGCCCCATTCTGCTCTGTATTGTTTTCCCATCATGAGATTTAAGAATTACCTGTTCAATTCATTCCTGATGTTGTAAATTTCGTGGGTCAGACTCTCATTTTCGACCTCTTCTTTTCCCACTTGTTCCCGCAACTTCTCGTTCTCCTTCTTGAGGAGGTCATGGTCCTTCTGAAGACCCTCAACGGCCAGGTGCTTCTGAGCCAGGGACTCTCTCAGGGTTTTGTTTTCTTTCTGCTTCTCTGCAAGATGGGCCTCAATGCCTTCTGAACAGAAGCAACAGAAATAGATATAAGAGAAATAGAAAAATCTGACCTAGGAATAGAATTCTTCATTTATTATCCCCATTAAGAATATCAGAGATGTTTCCAAGTGCATCACCAAGGTGTTGTGGTGGACTTGCTCAGAAGCAAAAATGTATTGGAATACGTTAACTACATGGTGAAAAGAAATTATAAAAGAGGAAATTGAGAGAGAAAAAAGTATTTTATTAGGTATTTTCAATAAGGTTTATAAAAAGGAAAGTCAATACTGGATTATCAATATTTTGAGAGCGGTGAGGGAGTTTTATGAAAGGGACACACTGGACGAGGGAATGATAATTTTAAAATTTATGGATTGTGCACAAATGGATATGCTCACAAGGAAATTGAAAGGGAAAGAGGGTTCTGATTATCATAAAATATGGGACAAATTCTATAATTGGTTAAAAAAAATAGTAAATGAAGAAAAACCAACATATAAATATACAAAAAAAAAGTTCAGAATTCCAATATTTAATACAATCTAAAAAAAACCATTTTAAAATCATACAGCCCTACCCGCTCACACCACAGTCCTACTGAAGATATACAGAAATACAGGGATATTGTTTAAGAGTTTAAACAATAGAAGTAATTCTATTTATAGTATAAACAAAAAATGAGCAATCATAACATTAACAAAGCAAGGTATAAATGTATATATCTCCAAAAAGAACTTCTGATAGAAATGGGGTTGTAAATAACTCAAAAGTTTGTTGTGTATATATTAATTAAAAAGAATTAAAAATAAAAATAATTATTTATTGGTCATACCCTGGGATAAACATGGTATATCCATCCTAAGATAAAATACAGAAAATAGTATAAGGGCAGACTAGATGGACCATGAGGTCTTTTTCTGCCGTCAGACTTCTATGTTTCTAAGTGTGATAGGCACACGATGCGTAAGCTCTCCGCTGCTTTCCATAATGCAATAGCAACAGCATTTAGACTTATAAACTGCTTCACAATGGTTTTACAGCTCTCTCTAAGCGGTTTACAGAATCAGCCTCTTTCCCCTGAAAATCTGGGTCCTCATTTGACCCAGCTCGGAAGGATTGAAGGCTGAGTCAACCTTGAGCCGGTGGTGAGATTTGAACTGTTGAACTACAGCTAACACTTTAGATGAAGTAGCTGCAGTGCTGCACTCTAACCACTGTACCAACCTGCCTCGAAAGAGAAGGAAGGAAGGAAGGAAGGAAGGAAGGAAGGAAGGAAGGAAAGCAATAGCAAGGAGGGAGGGAGGGAGGGAAGGAAGGAAGGAAGGAAGGCGGGCAGGCAGGCAATAGCAAGGAAGGAGGGAGGGAGGGAAGGAAGGAAGGCGGGCAGGCAGGCAATAGCAAGGAAGGAAGGAGGGAGGGAGGGAGGGAGGGAAGGAAGGAAAGCGGGCGGGCGGGCAATAGCAAGGAAGGAGGGAGGGAGGGAAGGAAGGAAGGCGGGCAGGCAATAGCAAGGAAGGAGGGAGGGAGGGAAGGAAGGAAGGCGGGCAGGCAGGCAATAGCAAGGAAGGAGGGAGGGAGGGAAGGAAGGAAGGAAGGCGGGCAGGCAATAGCAAGGAAGGAGGGAGGGAAGGAAGGAAGGCGGGCAGGCAGGCAATAGCAAGGAAGGAGGGAGGGAGGGAGGGAAGGAAGGAAGGAAGGCGGGCAGGCAATAGCAAGGAAGGAGGGAGGGAGGGAAGGAAGGAAGGAAGGCGGGCAGGCAGGCAATAGCAAGGAAGGAGGGAGGGAAGGAAGGAAGGCGGGCAGGCAGGCAATAGCAAGGAAGGAGGGAGGGAGGGAAGGAAGGAAGGCGGGCAGGCAATAGCAAGGAAGGAGGGAGGGAGGGAGGGAGGGAGGGAAGGAAGGCGGGCAGGCAATAGCAAGGAAGGAGGGAGGGAGGGAAGGAAGGAAGGTGGGCAGGCAGGCAATAGCAAGGAAGGAGGGAGGGAGGGAAGGAAGGAAGGCGGGCAGGCAATAGCAAGGAAGGAGGGAGGGAGGGAAGGAAGGAAGGAAGGCGGGCAGGCAGGCAATAGCAAGGAAGGAGGGAGGGAGGGAGGGAAGGAAGGAAGGCGGGCAGGCAGGCAATAGCAAGGAAGGAGGGAGGGAGGGAAGGAAGGAAGGCGGGCAGGCAGGCAATAGCAAGGAAGGAGGGAGGGAGGGAAGGAAGGAAGGAAGGCGGGCAGGCAGGCAATAGCAAGGAAGGAGGGAGGGAGGGAAGGAAGGAAGGCGGGCAGGCAGGCAATAGCAAGGAAGGAGGGAGGGAGGGAGGGAAGGAAGGAAGGAAGGAAGGAAGGAAGAAAAGCAATAGCAATAGGTCTTAGACTTATATACCACTTCACAGTGCTTTTACAGCCCTCTCTAAGCAATTTACAGAATCAGCCTCTTGTACCTACCACCAACATGGAACTATCCTTACAAGATATAGTCAGTCCTCCGCTTACAATAGTCCAGTTGCTGACCATTCAAAGTTACAACGGATCTACTTTTGCGACCTGCGGCCAAGCAAAGTCAAGGGGGAAACTTAATTCATTTAACCAGCACGTTGCTAACTTAATAACCGCAGAGATTCACTTAAGAACTGTGGCGAGAAAGGCCCTAAAAGGGGGAGAAAATCACTTCTGTCTCGCTCAGCGACGGGAACCTTTGGCTGAATTGTGGCCGCGAGTCGAAGGACTAACCTACACTTGCACCTGAGAAATTGGCAGTTTGTTTTTAAATGTAAGACCTAGAACTCTACTCTCCCTGCAGCCAACAAAGAAGGAAGCGATCTGTCATTGAAGACTTTTGCGTTTCCAATTTTCTTTGGCGGTACGGCAAAAAAAAAAAAAAAACTTGCATAAAAGGATAAGAATGTAACCCCTGAAATAGCTCAGAGGGCGATGAGAAAGGGGGAGGGAGAGGTTTATTTCTCCAGTATAACACAGATTCAGCCTCGGGTTTGCAAGAGCCGACCGTGAAACTGCTCCAATTTATGGGCACAAAACGTTGCAAAATACAAAAAGCCAATAATGCATGAAACATAGAAACCTAGAAGTCTGACCGCAGAAAAAGACCTCCTGGTCCATCTAGTCTGCCCTTATACTATTTTCTGTATTTTATCTTAGGATGGATATATGTTTATCCCAGGCATGTTTAGATTCAGTTACTGTGGATTTATCTACCACGTCTGCTGGAAGTTTGTTCCAAGGATCTACTACTCTTTCAGTGAAATAATATTTTCTCATGTTGCTTTTGATCTTTCCCCCAACTAACTTCAGATTGTGTCTCCTTGTCCTTGTGTTCACTTTCCTATTAAAAACACTTCCCTCCTGGACCTTATTTAACCCTTTAACATATTTAAATGTTTCGATCATGTTCCCCGCTTTTCCTTCTGTCCTCCAGACTATACAGATCGAGTTCATGAAGTCTTTCCTGATACGTTTGATGCTTAAGACCTTCCACCATTCTTGTAGCCCGTCTTTGGACCCGTTCAATTTTGTCAATATCTTTTTGTAGGTGAAGTCTCCAGAACTGCATTTTCTTCTACAGCGTGCATCGTTTTGCCAACCCTGTCCTTGCAAACAGACACCGATAAAGCATCGTGTCCCAAAGCTGCTTTTTTTCAAAAGCAACTGGACTTTGTTTTTCCTTGAAGAAGTTTCGCTTTTTACCCAAGAAGTTTTTTCAGTTCTACGGAAGGCAGCTACTTTTCCCCTGAAGAGGTTTCGCTTCTCACCTAAGAAGCTTCTTCAGATCTTCAGTAGGCAATTGGACTTTATTTTTCCTCTGAAGAGGTTTCACTTCTCACCCAAGAAGCTTCTTCAGTTCTTCAGAAGGCAGCTGGATGAGAAGTGAAAGGTCTTCAAGGAAAAACAAAAGTCCAGTGGCCTTTTGAAAAAAAAAGCACCTTTGTAACCAGTGTTCCCTCTATTATTGGGGGTGGGTGGGTGGAAAAGTATAGTGTCTGAGCGGCAGTCCCTTCGGGACTGGGCAGCACAGAAATAATAAATAAATAAATAAATAAATAAATAAATAAATAAATAAACAAACAAACAAACAAACAAAATAAATTTCAAAATAAAATAAATTTCAAAATAAATTTCAAAATAAAATACTATACTGTATGTCTATAACAGTGGGCTCATAATAGGGCAACTCTATCAATATCAAAATGCAAGCGGAGCGGGCGGGCGGGCGGGCGAACGGGCGAACGGGCAAGCGGAGCGGCTGGGCGGGCGGGCGAACGGGCAAGCGGAGCGGCCGGGCGGGCGGGTGAACGGGCAAGCGGAGCGGCCGGGCGGGCGGGTGAACGGGCAAGCGAGCAGCCGGGCGGGCGGGTGAACGGGCAAGCGGCAAGCGATCTTGGGGTTTCCCCTTTGCCTGGGCGGCGGGAAGACCCAGGGAAGGTTCCTTCGGCCGCCCAACAGCTGATCTGCTCCGCAGCGCGGCAGCAGCGAGGAGCCGAAGATGGGGTTTCCCCGTTGCCAGGGGAAACTCCACCATCTGCGCATGTGCGGCCATGAAAAAAAGGGCGCGCATGCGCAGATGGTGTTTTTACTTCCGCACCGCTATATCGCGAAAAATCGAGTTTCGCGAGGGGTCTTGGAACGGAACCCTCGCGAAACCCGAGGGATCACTGTACTTAGATATATCAATTATAAGATAAGTAAAAACACATCTAAAACATTTAAAAATATATAGAAATTTTAAAATTATAACTTAAAATGAACTATGAAGAAAAAAGAGAGAAATGGTAGAAGAGGAAAGAAGGAGTTTATCTTTATATTGTAAATAATCACTGTCTAATACAATATAACTACTAGGTACAAATATATTTAAAATGGTGTAAAAATAAAGTTATTTCTGTTTCTTTGAATCCCACCAGATATATACCTTTTGCCAAACCTCATAAAATTCTGATTCTTCTTGATTTTTCAACCTTCTCGTCATCACCAGAGGAGCCCTTCACTCCTCCACTCGAAACAGAATACCCTACAAAAATAGACTAACTATCCTGGGTCTAGAAAGCTTAGAACTGCGGCGCCTAAAACACGATTTAAGTATTGCCCACAAGATCATATGCTGCAACGTCCTGCCTGTCGGCGACTACTTCAGCTTCAACCGCAACAACACAAGAGCACACAACAGATTCAAACTTAATATTAACCGCTCCAAACTTGACTGTAAAAAATATGACTTTAACAATCGAGTTGTCGAAGCGTGGAACTCATTACCGGACTCAATAGTGTCATCCCCAACCCCCAACATTTCTCCCTTAGACTCTCCACGATTGACCTCTCCAGGTTCCTAAGAGGCCAGTAAGGGGCGTATATAAGTGCACTGATGTGCCTATCGTCCCCTGTCCAATTGTCTTCCCTTATCCTAAATGTCATACATATTCTCTCCTTATCTATCTATCTATCTATCTATCTATCTATCTATCTATCTATCTATCTATCTATCTATCTATATATATAGTGGGTATGGCTAGCTGATGAGGCCAAAATAAGGCCGAAATAGATCTATCCTAGTCTCCCTTAATTTTCAAATTCAGCTTAAACATGTGACACATACAGATAGAATTGTCGGCTATCAATAAAATTAACTGCCTTGGAAATGGCCCTGGGTTGGGCCGAGAGGCAAAAAAGGAGCTGTGATGTTCCTTCAATATACCAGGGTGATTCGACACAAAATGTAACCCTTCCCTGGTACAGAGCTGAAGGGATTGGATACTGTAGCCTATAGGTTAATTCTCTGCCTTACAAGGCAAAGGTTGCAGGTTCAAGTCCCAGTGGGTATGGCTAGCTGATGAGGCCAAAATAAGGCCGAAATAGATCTATCCTAGTCTCCCTTAATTTTCAAATTCAGCTTAAACATGTGACATATATATATATATATATATATATATATATATATATATATATATATATATATATATATATATAAATAATATATATTCTCTCCTTATCTCTTATATCATATATATCCTCTCCCTCCCATCCACTTCTCTTCTTTTTTACTTTCTATCTTCATATATATTACTTAATGTCTATTCTCTTCCATATGTATTGTATATTGGGCAAAGAATAAATAAAATAAAAATGTCAAGCTCAGCGCATTCTAAGACTTTCTTCAGTTTCTTTTGGGGTCTCAAAGTCTTTCCATTTTTGTGGTTTAATGTTTTAAAAGTACTTTTTAACGTTTATATTTGATAAAAAATATTTTTAAAAAAATTAAAAAAATAAAAATGGAAGGAAAACACCTTTATCACTTTCCAACTTTAAAGAGCCTCGGTGGCGCAGTGGTGAGAGTGCAGTTCTGCAAGCTACTTCTGCTGATCACCGGCTGCCAGCAGTTGGGCAAATCGAATCTCCCCAGTGGCTCAAGGTTGACTCAGCCTCCCATCCTTCCAAGGTGGGTCAAAGGAGGACCCAGATTGTTGGGGGCAATGTATGCTGACTATTTAAACTGCTCAGAGAGGGCTTTAAAGCACTGTGAAGCGGTATACAAGTCTAAATGGTAATGCTATTTAAATGTTCAAGCCTTTCAGCTTTTCCCCTGTTAACATGTCTTATCTCACCTCTGGATCCTTTTGCCAGCATGCTATTCAAAGTCTGATTCTGCTGCCTCAGGAAATGAATTTCAGATGTCAGGGAATTCAGCTGTTCCGACAAAGCAGCGTTGGCTATGTCTATAAATATATAAATAAAAGGAATTTTACAGTCACCTTTGAGTCAGTAAAAATTAGACTTCCATCCCACACCCCAACCCACACCCCAAGACAAGAAACAGTTTAAACAAAGCAGGGAGGTAGGTTAAAAAAACAAAAATAGAACTGGTGGGAGGGGTGTTCTCTAAGCTTGGTGGTTTTCCTGCAGATGTTTCATTACCCAACTAGGGAACATCATCAGTGCTGGCTAATGATGATGGATGATCAACAGTGCCCTAATGAAACATAGAAACAGAAGACTGACGGCAGAAAAAGACCTCATGGTCCATCTAGTCTGCCCTTATACTATTTCCTGTATTTTATCTTACAATGGATATATGTTTATCCCAGGCATGTTTAAATTTAGTTACTGTGGATTTACCAACCACGTCTGCTGGAAGTTTGTTCCAAGGATCTACTACTCTTTCAGTGAAATAATATTTTCTCATGTTGCTTTTGATCTTTCCCCCAACTAACTTCAGATTGTGTCCCCTTGTTCTTGTGTTCACTTTCCTATTAAAAACACTTCCCCCCCTGAACCTTATTTAACCCTTTCACATATTTAAATGTTTCGATGATGTCCCCCCTTTTCCTTCTGTCCTTCAGACTATACAGATTGAGTTCATTAAGTCTTTCCTGATATGTTTTATGCTTAAGACCTTCCACCATTCTTGTAGCCCGTCGTTGCACCCGTTCAATTTTGTCAATATCTTTTTGTAGGTGAGGTCTCTACTCACTCATTTTGTAGGTGAGGTCTCCACTCACTCATGATGTTTCCAAATCTGGTGTCCTCTGGATGACTTGTAATGGGGTAGTGGGCATCACCAAAAATGTAAAACTGACACCTGTGAGCAGCCCTCTGCCATGGCAGTGGTGAAATCCCAATTTTTTTACTACCGGTTATGTGGGGGTTGTTTGGTGAGAATGGCAGGGGAAGGATACTGCAAACTCTCCATTCCCATCCCACTCTGGGGCCAGCTAGAGGGGACATTTGCCGGTTCTCTGAACTACTCAAAATTTCTGTTACCTGTTTGGCGAACTTTTCAAAATGTCTGCTACCAGTTCGGTGAACTTCTCAAAATTTCTGCTAACTGTTCGGCGAGCCACTCAAAATTTCCTCTACCTGTTCGGGGAATATCTCAAAACTTCCACTACCTGTTCGGCAAACTTCTCAAAATGTCTGCTACCAGTTCGGCGAACCACTCAAAATTCCCACTACCTGTTCGGCGAGCCACTCAAAATTTCCGCTACCTGTTCGGGGAACATCTTAAAACTTCTGCTACCTGTTTGGCAAACTTCTCAAAATTTCTGCTACCAGTTCGGTGAACTTCTCAAAATTTCTGCTACCTGTTCGGCGAACCACTCAAAATTTCCGCTACCTCTTCGGCGAGCCACTCAAAATTTCCACTACCTGTTCGGCGAGCCACTCAAAATGTCTGCTACCAGTTCGGCGAACCACTCAAAATTCCCACTACCTGATCGGCGAGCCACTCAAAATTTCCGCTACCTGTTTGGGGAACATCTTAAAACTTCTGCTACCTGTTTGGCAAACTTCTCAAAATTTCTGCTACCAGTTCGGTGAACTTCTCAAAATTTCTGCTACCAGTTCGGCGAGCCACTCAAAATTCCTGCTACTGAACCTGACCTGCTGGATTTCACCCCTGGTTATGGGTCTCTGAGGACTTGTCTTCCAAAGCATCTTACCTTGGTCTGGGGCAGGGACTGCGACCTGTTCCTGCAGCTGCTTCCTCAGGTGGTCGTTGGTTTTAATGGAATCTTCTAGCCGGCATCTCAGCAAGCGTATTTCCTGGAGATGTTCCATCAGGAGCTCTGAAGGAATTCCAGAGATTTGGTGGAATCAGTTTAGGTTGGGAAGTGGTGGGGCAGCACGGTGAGCTAAGCATGCTGTTAATTTTCTGCGGTCAGTGATGGGTTCTCCAGATATTGGGAGGAAAGCAAAAACGGTACCACCACCCCCAGGTCATGAGGGGACCGGAAGCTAAAACATATGATGAATGGTTGCAGGAACTGGGCAGCTTGTCCAGTGAGGAGAAGGGAAACATGACAGCAGTCTTCCAATATTTGAGGGGCTGCCCATGGAGGAGCGTGTCAAACTATTTCCCAAAGCACCCGAAGGCCAGGCAAGGAATAATGGATGGAAACTGACCAAGGTAGAGATTCGACCTAGAAATAAGGAGGAACTTTCTGACACTGAGAACAATCAACCAATGGAACAGACGTTGCCTTTGGAAGTTGTGAGAACTTCATCACTTGCGACTTTCAACAAGAAACTGGACTGCCATTTGACAGAAATGGTGTAGGGCAGTGATGGCGAAGCTACGGCACAGGTGCCACAGGTGGCACGTGGAGCCATATCTGCTGGCACACAAGCCATTGCCCCAGCTCAATTCTAACGTGCATGGGTGTGCCGGTCAGCTGAATTTTGGCTGACATAGAGGCTCTGGGAGGGTGTTTTTGGCTTCCAGAGAGCCTCTGGGGGGATGGGAGAGGGCATTTTTACCCTCCCTCGGCTCCAGGGAAGCCTTTGGAGCCTGGGGAGGGTGAAACATGAGCCTACTGGGCTCATCAGAAGTTGGGAAACAGGCTGTTTCTGCCCTCCAGAGAGCCTCTGGGGGGCGGAGGAAGCTGTTTTCATCCTCTCCAAGCATTGAATTATGGATTTGAGCATTCATCACTGGTGTAGAGTGAGTCTTCTCCGGGTCCCGTCAACTAAACAATGTCGCTTGGCGGGACCCAGGGGAAGAGCCTTCTCTGTGGCGGCCCCGGCCCTCTGGAACCAACTCCCCCCAGAGATTAGAATTGCCCCCACCCTCCTTGCCTTTCGTAAGCTTCTTAAAACCCACCTCTGCCGTCAGGCATGGGGGAACTGAGATACTCTTTCCCCCTAGGCCTTTACAATTTTATGCATGGTATGTCTGTATGTATGTTTGGTTTTATAATAAGGGTTTTTAACTGTTTGAATATTGGATTGTTTATATGCTGTTTTTATTACTGTTGTTAGCCGCCCCGAGTCTATGGAGAGGGGTGGCATACAAATCCATCCGTAAGTAAGTAAGTAAGTAAGTAAGTAAGGAAGGAAGGAAGGAAGGAAGGAAGGAAGGAAGGAAGGAAGGAAGGAAGGAAGGAAGGAAGGAAGGAAAGAAAGAATGAATGAATGAAAGAATGAATGAATGAATGAATGAAAGAAAGAAAGAACAGTCTCCTGCTTGAGTAAGGAGTTGGACTGAGCCCTTTGGGATTGGGCAGCATAGAAGTCAAATAAATAAATAGATGACCTACAAGATCCCTTTCAACTCTGTTAATCTGTAAATCAGAACAGACCATAATACCCCAATTCAGCTCTTGAATTCCATCTTTTTGTCCTTCTTTCTCTCTCTCTCTCTCACACACAAACACACACACACATTGTTCCTTCACCACCTTTCTCCGTTCACCCAGGATGTGTCCTTGAAAAGCAGACCCATCCTAGACCTTCCAATTCCTAGTGATTCCCACGACCCGGGCAGACTGTCTGTCTGAAGAACTCAGAAAGCCCATGTTGATCTAAAGATGCTGGCCCCATTCCAGGCACATCGCTTCGTAATATGCTGTGCTTTTAGTCAGCATTTAGCATTAGACTTACATACCGCTTCACCGTGCTTTTACAGCCCTCTCTAAGCGGTTTACAGAATCAGCCACTTTCCTCCAACAATCTGGGCCCTGATTTGACCCACCTCAGAAGGATGGAAGGCTGAGTCAACCTGGACCCGGTGGTGAGATTTGAACTGCTGAACTGCAGCTAGCAGTTAGCTGAAGTAGCCTGCTATGCTGCACTCTAACCACTGCGCCACCCGGCTCGAAAGAAAAAGAGAAAGAGGAAGGAAGGAAGGAAGGAAGGAAGGAAGGAAGGAAGGAAGGAAGGAAGGAAGGAAGGGGAAGAGCCTTCTCTGTGGCGTCCCTGGCCCTCTGGAACCAACTCCCCCCAGAGATTAGAATTGCCCCCACCCTCCTTGCCTTTCGTAAGCTACTTAAAACCCACCTCTGCCGTCAGGCATGGGGGAACTAGATACTCTTTCCCCCTAGGCCTTTACAATTTTATGCATGGTATGTCTGTATGTATGTTTAGTTTTTATATTAATGGGTTTTTAATCGTTTTTAGTATTGGATTATTTTGTATACTGTTTTATTATTGTTGTTAGCCGCCCCGAGTCTCCGGAGAGGGGCAGCATACAAATCCAATCAATCAATCAATCAATCAATCAATCAAATCAAGGAAGGAAGGAAGGAAGGAAGGAAGGAAGGAAGGAAGGAAGGAAGGAAGGAAGGAAGGAAGGAAGGAAGGAAGGAAGGAAGGAAGGAAGGAAGAAAGAAAGGCAATAGCATTTAGACTTAACAGCCCTCTCTAAGCAGTTTACAGAATCAGCCTCTTGCCCCCCAACAATCTGGGTCCTCGTTTGACCTACCTCGGAAGGATGGAAGGTTGAGTCAACCTGGAGCCGGGGTTGAGACCTGAACTGCTGAACTACAGCTAGCAGTTTAGACGAAGTAGCCTGCAGTGCTGCACTCTAACCACTGCACCACCCCCGACTGACAACCCCCACTCCCCTGTATGGAAGGATAACCGCCAAAAATGAAGCACCAAAAGATGTTGGACCTTCTGCCCGGCTGGGTTTTTTGGATACCTTTGAGGGTGCAATGCGTGGAACATCGGACCGGTCTCCACCTGTTGTGCATTTCCGCTTTGCTCCTGTAGCCTTCCCTTCATTTGTCTACCCGGCTTGTTCTGCTCACCCACCCCAAAACTTCCAAACTCCTGCGGCCATCACCGGATGTTTTTTGCCCCAGCCCAGATGTCACCCGAGCCTTCAGATTCCTACCCGAAGGCCACAAGGTTGCACGTTTCTGGGTCAGTGCTCCATCAATTATGCAATGTGGGCAACCAGACACCAGGTTTCTTTGAAGTTGGAAAGCCTAGAATTTAATCCTTGCCTGCTCATTATTGGGCTAGCAGTTTATTGGCCCTTTCTTTCTTTTCTTTCTTTCTTTCTTCCTTCCTTCCTTCATCTCAATCTCATCTTCTCCCCTTCCTCCCTCCCTCCCTCTTTCTTTCTTTCTTTCTTCCTTCCTTCCTCCCTCTTTCCCTCCCTCCCTCTTTCTTTCTTTCTTCCTTTTCTTTCTTTCCTTCCTTCCCTCCATCCCTCCCTCTCTCCATGTCTTTCTTGTCCTTTTCTCTCTTCCCTTCTCTCTTTTTCTTTTCTCTCCCTCTTTTACTTTTTTCTCCCTCATTTCTTCTTATTTTGTTTCTTTTTTTTCCTTCTCTTTTCTCTTTGTTTTTCCTGTTTTTGTATTTGATTATTTTGATTATTTGGTTTTTTATATGTAAATAACAAACAAACAAATAAATAAATAAATATTTTTTTAAAAAAATAGAAAACTCTTCACCACCTGTGTTTGAAGGCAGGAAGTTTTACCTCCAAATCCAACCTGCTGGGTTGAGCAGAGGGTCAGACTAGAAGACCTCCAAGGCCCCTTCTAACTCTGTTATTCGGTTATTCTGATTTGGCTAGATGGTCCCTTCTGCAGAGTCCCTGACAAACCAATGTTTACCTGGTGGTAACTTGTGTGGCGTGGCGGTCGGCTTTCCCTTTCCGTTCTCCGCTTCCTCTTTCGCACAAGTGGGCCCATCTGAAGAAGGCAGCGGTTGTTGGGGTATCTCAAAGTCAGACAAGCTACAGGGAAAAGAAAAAGGGGAAGATTTAAACCCAGGTAGTCAGGATAATTGCATGAATCCCTGCATCCGGTCAGGTCCCACCAAATCAGCTTTCTCCAAGTCACGTCAACTAGACAATGTCGCTTGGCGGGGCCTAGGGGAAGAGTCTTCTCTGTGGGGGGCCCGGCCTTCTGAAATCAGCTCGTATTCGTACTGCCCCACCCTCCTCGCCTTCCACAAGAATCTGAAAACCTATTTATGTCACCAGGCCTGGGGTCACTAGACCCTAGCCCAGTGATGGCGAACCTATAGCATGGGTGCCACAGGTGGCACACGGAGCCATATGTGCCGGGACATGAATAGTTGCCCTAGCTCAGCTCCAGCATGCATGTGCACACCAGCCAGCTGATTTTTGGCTTGCACGGAGGCAATGGGAGGGCATTTTCAGCTTCTGGAGGGCCTCCTAGGGCAGTGTTTTTCAACCAGTGTGCCGTGGCACACTAGTGTGCCGCGAGACATGGTCAGGTGTGCCGCGAAGAAGGAAGCTCAGGTTCCGGTCTCGCAACTTTTTGCTGAGAGAGAGAGAGAAAGAGAGAGAGAGAAAGAAAGCAAGAGAGAGAAAGAGAGAGAAAAAGAGAGTGAGGAGAGAGAGAAAGTAAGAGAGAGAAAGAAAAGAGAGAAAGAGAGAGAAAGCAAGAGTGAGAGAGAAAGAAAGCAAGAGAGAGAGAATGAAAGCAAGAGAGAGAGAAAAGGAGAGGAAGGGAGAGAGAGAGAGAAATGAGCAAAAAGGGGAGGAAAAAGAGAAATGAGAAAATGATTGAGACAGAGAATGAGAGGAAAGAGAGAAACAAAAGAGAGAGAGAAGTGATTCTTGATTTTAAAGCATATGATAAAAAGCACCCAAAGAATAAGAGAGAAAACCCTCCCAGCCCTCACCTGTTTTTGGAAATGGTTCAAGAGTGTGTACACACACACACACACACACACACACACACACACGGGTGGGGAGGAGACAGGGATGGAAAAAGAGAGGAGAGTGTCTTAGGGTGTCATTTTGTGTCATTTTGGTTGGTGGTGTGCCCCAGGATTTTGTAAATGTAAAAAATGTGCCGCGGCTCAAAAAAGGTTGAAAATCACTGTCCTAGGGGACGGGGAAGAGCATTTTTGCTGTCCCTAGGCTCCAGGGAAGCCTCTAGAACCTAGAGAGGGTAAAAAATGGGCCTACTGGGCCCACCAGAAGTTGGGAAACAGGCTATTTCTTGCCTCCAGAGGGTCTCCAGGGAGGGGCAGGAGATGCAATTTTCACCCTCTCCAGGCATTGAATTATGGGTGTGGACACTAGCGCAGGCGCGATAATGTGTGCGAACAGGCTTTCGGCACCTGAGAGAAAAAAGGTTAAGCATAAAACCTATCAGGAAAGTTTTAAAACTGCCCAGTTTTAATTATTAAAACTGCCCAGAACATCATTGGGCTCCAGCTACCCGCCCTGGATGACATCTTCACATCTCGCTGTTCTAGGAAGGCGCATACCATTCTCAAAGACTCTTCTCAACCTGCTTACAATCTCTTTGAATTGTTGCCTTCTGGCAGAAGATACGGAACAACTAGAACTCGGACCACACGTTTCCTGAATAGTTTCTATCCCAGAGCTATACTCGTACTTAACAACGAACTAAAGGGTCACCATCAGTGAACTGTTGGACAATATTACTCGGTTTGTCATGTAGATGGTTGAGTGGTTCAGGGTGGGGAATTTGTAGTGGGTGGGACATTTATTCTATTTTTAAATTTACCTATTCTGATTTTATGTATGATGGGACTGGTCTCTGGGTGTCACAAGGCTTTCGTTGCCAATGACAATTCGTTGTTTTTGACAATGACAATAAAATAATAATAATAATAATAATAATAATAATTATTATTATTATTATTATTATTATTATTATTAAACTCAATCTGTATAGTCTGGAGGACAGAAGGAAAAGGGGGGACATGATCGAAACATTTAAATATGTTAAAGGGTTAAATAAGGTTCAGGAGGGAAGTGTTTTCAATAAGAAAGTGAACACAAGAACAAGGGGACACAATCTGAAGTTAGTTGGGGGGAAGATCAAAAGCAACATGAGAAAATATTATTTGACTGAAAGAGTAGTAGATGCTTGGAACAAACTTCCAGCAGACATGGTTGGTAAATCCACAGGAACGGAATTTAAAGATGCCTGGGATAAACATATACCCATTCTTCTATATTTCTTTGTTTCTACTGGCCCATTGTCCTTCCTGTCGCCAATGCAGTTTTGTTCAGGAGATATAAATTCTCATTGTGCCCAGAGAGAGAAATATCTGCCTCTACCTAGGATCAAACCCACAGCCTCCTGATTGTGAGGTGAGTGCTCCACCTCTAGGCCAAACCGGAAGGGTCCTTATAGAAGGATGCAGAAATAAAAGCCATTGTAGCAGCACCTACCTCTGGGCAAGATTGCAAAGCTTGGTCATTTCGTCCTCCATTGACTCTCCTACAAAGCCAGGGAGAAAGAAAAAAATAATTATAATTAGCAAGGAAAACCAAGCAGCCTATCAAAAGAATCCAGTCTAAAATTCTAGGTGTGGAAATAACCACAGTTTTAATATTTTTTACAGAAAGGAGCCAACATTTAGGAATTACACAAAGTAAAAAAATAAATAAAAACAGACACTTGTAAATCCCCAAACCCAGGTCCCCTCTGTGTGTTCTTCTCAATCACTTCAAGCAGACTGACTCCAGCCTTCTGGCTAAGGATGATGGGAACTGTAGTCTAACGTCACCCTTAGTGAAGCATGCAAACCAGCGTCTGCATTTCCTTCATCGGATGAGAAGACCACATCCTTCTTCTTTTGTCCTGGCCATTTTTTAACAGAGGCACGATTGAGAGCTTTTGAACAAACTCAATCCCCCTTTGGTTTGGTGGCAGCAGTACCTCAGATAGAAAGTCCCTACGGAGAGTGGTGAGGACAATGGAGGTGGGTAAAATCAGGACCAGGATCAGTGATGGTGAACCTTTTTTCCCTCGGGTGCCAAAAGAGCATGAACGCACACTATCATGGTCGGGCAGTAGGAAAAGCAAGTAGGATGCTTGGCTGCATAGCTAGAGGTATAACAAGCAGGAAGAGGGAGATTGTGATCCCCTTATATAGAGCGCTGGTGAGACCACATTTGGAATACTGTGTTCAGTTCTGGAGACCTCACCTACAAAAAGATATTGACAAAATTGAACGGGTCCAAAGACGGGCTACAAGAATGGTGGAAGGTCTTAAGCATAAAACATATCAGGAAAGACTTCATGAACTCCATCTGTAGAGTCTGGAGGACAGAAGGGATAGGGGGGACATGATCGAAACATTTAAATATGTTCAAGGGTTAAATAAGGTCCAGGAGGGAAGTGTTTTTAATAGGAAAGTGAACACAAGAACAAAGGGGCACAATCTGAAGTTAGTTGGGGGAAAGATCAAAAGCAACGTGAGAAAATATTATTTCACTGAAAGAGTAGTAGATCCTTGGAACAAACTTCCAGCAGACGTGGTTGGTAAATCCACAGTAACTGAATTTATTTATTTATTTATTTTATTTATTTAGATTTGTATGCCGCCCCTCTCCGCATTTAAACATGCCTGGGATAAACATATATCCATTGTAAGATAAAATACAGGAAATAGTATAAGGGCAGACTAGATGGACCACGAGGTCTTTTTCTGCCGTCAGTCTTCTATGTTTCTATGCATGAGTGCCCACACCCATAATTCAATGCCTGTGAAGGGCGAAAACAACTTCCCTCACCCCACACCCCACCCCAGAGGCCTTCTGGAGGCCGGAAACAGCCTGTTTCCAAACTTCTGGTGGGCCCAGTAGGCTCGTGTTTCGCCCTCACCAGGCTCCAAAGGCTTCCCTGAAATCAGGGGAGGATAAAAACTCTCCCCCATGCCCCCTGGAGGCTCTCTGGAAGCCAAAAATGCCCTTCCAGAGCCTCTGTGTGAGCCAAAAATAATCTGGCCAGCACACACATGCACGTTGGAGCTGAGCTAGGGCAACGGCTTGTGTGCCAGCAGATATGGCTCTGCGTGTCACTTGTGGCACCTGTGCCACAGGTTCACCATCACTGACCAAGATCATTGGGTGGCAGGAGGCTTACTCTGTAAACAGCGCTATTGCTGCAACGTCCTACCGGTCAATGACTACTTCAGCTTCAACCGCAACAACACAAGAGCACGCAACAGATTCAAACTTAATACGAACCGCTCCAAACTTGACTGTAAAAAATATGATTTCAACAATCGAGTTATCAAAGCGTGGAACTCATTGCCGGACTCAATTGTGTCAACCCCTAACCCCCAACATTTCTCCCTTAGACTCTCCACGATTGACCTCTCCAGGTTCCTAAAAGGCCAGTAAGGGGCGTACATAAGTGCAGTGGTGTGCCTTTCGTCCCCTGTCCAATTGTCTTTCCTTTCTCTCACTTATCATATATATTTTCTTTCTTTCATATATCCTCTCCTCTAAGTTCACTTTTACCCTTACATATATTACTACATGTCTATTTTTCTTCCTATGTATTTGTGTATTGGACAAATGAATAAATAAAATAAAATAAATAAATCTGTACTATTCTATTATTATGTCTCTAAATGGTGTGATGTTGGCAAAGGAAAGTGTTGGGAGAGGAGGTCTAAACAGGCCATTGTCTATTTTCTTCTTTTTGGGGGGTTCAACAGAATGTGAAGTCATGATGGGATGGAGTGAAACCTGTAGAGTAAAATCAAGAAGGATGGAACATCACCATCACTGAAGTTCTCAAGAAGATGACAGCTACCTACCGTAGAGACATTGGTGCTCCAGCCTCTCAAAGATCTGGGCGCTTTGGTTGAGCTGCTCCCGGAAGCTCTCGGCTACATAGTAATCCACCTCGCTGTCCCGCAGGAGATCTTCAAAGGCTCGAATCAAGTTGGACAAGTGTTGCCGGTAAGTGGCACAAATGTTGTGGCTCTCGTGGATTTTCTGGCGCTGCAGAGAGTCCTCGGGATGGGATGGGTATAAGGAGAAATCTTGCCTGCCGAAAGAACAGAAGGGGCATCTTCAGCTAAGTGTTCCAAAAAAACGAAACCCTCCTTTTCTAAACGATTATTATTTAGTTTGTTTAGAAAATGTACACTAGCCACCCGCACACTCTCAATCAGCTTGCAAAGAACATCAATACCCAAGAAAGGCAGTCCTTAATAATAACAATAATAATAATAACAACAGAGTTTGAAGGGACCTTGGAGATCTTCTAGTCCAACCTCCTGCTTAGGCATGAAACCTTACACTACTTCAGACAGATGGTTATCCAACATCTTCTTAAAAACTTCCAGTGTTGGAGCATTCATGTTGGAGCATTCATAACGTCTAGAGGCAAGTGGTTCCACTGATTAATTGTTATAACTGTCAGGTAATTCCTCCTTAGTTCTAAGTTGCTTCTCTCCTTGTTCAGCTTCCCCCCATTGCTTCTTGTTCTACCCTCAGGTGCTTTGAAGAATAGGTTGAATCCTTCTTCTTTGTGGCAACCCCTGAGATATTGGAACACTGCTATCATGTCTCCCCTGGTCCTTCTTTTCATTAAACTAGCCATGCCCAGTTCCTGCAACCGTTCTTCATATGTTTTAGCCTCCAGTCCCCTAATCACCTTTGTTGCTGTTCTCTGCACTCTTTCTAGAGTCTCAACATCCTTTTTGCATTGTGGCAACCAAAACTGAATGCAGGATTCCAAGTGTGGCCTTACCAAGGCCTTACAAAATGTATTAACACTTTGTGTGAACTTGATTCTATCCCTCTGTTGATGACGCCTAGAACTGTGCTGGCTTTTTTGGCAGCTGCTGCACACGGCTGGCTTACTTGAGTTATAAGTTTGTTTAGTGACCATTCAAAGTTATAGATTAGATTAGATTAGATTTATTGGATTTATATGCCGCCCCTCTCCGCAGACTCGGGGCAGCTCACAACAATGGTAAAAACAGTACATAGTGACACATCCAATTCCCACCAATCCAATTACAATTTTAAGTTAAGAAATTCATAAAACAACCCCAATATATATAGAAAAACAAGCACACAATCAATCAAACACCAAAACAACATGGGCAAGGGGGAGATGTTTCAGTTCCCCCATGCCTGACAACAGAGGTGGGTTTTAAGGAGTTTACGAAAGGCAAGGAGGGAAAAAGTGTCCAGTGCCTCTTTGGTCACACGATCCGAAATTGCAGACATGTTGCCAACCAGCTCCTATTGATGACGGCTGCAGTGCGCCATGGCCATGCGACTTTTCGATCACATGATTCCCCTTTTGCGATGTTTTTGCCGGACTATTCACTGAACAACCATTTGAGTCATTTAACAACTGCAGTGATTCACTTAACGTCTGAGGCCAAAGGGATTTTAAAATGAGGCAGCACTCACTTAACCAATGTTTCGCTTAGCAACAGAAATTATGGATTCAATTGTAACCCAAGGACTACCTCTAGACAACAATACAAACTGTAACAACACACACACACAATCACACACACATACACACATACACACCACAGGAGCTGGATAGAGGAAACTAAAATTCAGATTTCATCCTTTCCAAAATTAACCAGGGTAGCTTTCGACCAAAGTTTAAGCCAGGGGATGTTTTCGATCAAGACGGTCCAATTTTTGGCCACTTCAACACTTGTGGACTTTCAATTCCCAGAATTCCTGGGCTGGCTGGGGAATTTGGGGAGTTGGAAGCCCGCAAGCCTTGTGAAGTTGCCCCAAAATTGAGCATCCCTGTTTTTAAAGTACTTTGCAAATCTAAGACTAAATTCAACCCTTCGCTCGATTGCGCCAATTGTTGGATAACCAACTAAATATGAGCCAGTAGTGTACAGTGGCAGCCAAGAAAGCCAATACAATCTGAAACTGCATTAACAAAGGATTCAATCTAGGACTAGGGAGGTACTAACACCGCTCTATAAAGCCCTAGTGAGACCACAACTAGAGTACCACATCCATTTTTGGTCACCACACTACAAAAAAAAACATTGAAATGCTAGAGAAAGTACAGAAGGGAGCAACCAAAATAAGGGGACTGGAAACTTTAACATGAAGAGTGTTTGTAGCATGGCCAGTCTGGCGAAGAGAAGGACCAGGGGAAACATGATAGAAACATAGAAACATAGAAGTCTGACGGCAGAAAAAGACCTCCTGGTCCATCTAGTCTGCCCTTATACTATTTTCTGTATTTTATCTTAGGGTGGATCTATGTTTATCCCAGGCATGTTTAAATTCAGTTACTGTGGATTTATCTACCACGTCTGCTGGAAGTTTGTTCCAAGGTTCTACTCCTCTTTCAGTAAAATAATATTTTCTCATGTTGCTTTTGATCTTTCCCCCAACTAACCTCAGATTGTGTCCCCTTGTTCTTGTGTTCAATTTCGTATTAAAAACACTTCCCTCCTGGACCTTATTTAACCCTTTCACATATTTAAATGTTTCGATCATGTCCTCCCTTTTCCTTCTGTCCTCCAGACTATACAGATGGAGTTCATTAAGTCTTTCCTGATACGTTTTATGCTTAAGACCTTCCACCATTCTTGTAGCCCGTCTTTGGACCCGTTCAATTTTGTCAATATCTTTTTGTAGGTGAGGTCTCCAGAACTGGACACAGTATTCCAAATGTGATCTCACCAGCACTCTATGATAGCAGTGTTCCAATAATTGAGGGGCTGCCACAGAGAGGAAGGGGGGGTCAGACTGTTTTCTAAAGAACCCAAAGGCCAGACAAGGAATAACGGATGGAAGCTGACCAAGGAGAGATTCAACTTGGAAATAAGGAGGAACTTTCAGACAGTGAGAGCAATCAACCGATGGAATAGACATTGCCTTCAGAAGTTGTGGGGAGCTCCAACACTTGACTTTCAAAGGAGACTGGACTGCCATTTTTAAGAAATGGTGTAGAGGAGGGTTTGAGCTTGAGTGGGGGGGTTGGACTAGATAACCTACAAGGTCCCTTCCAACTTTAATCATCTGTAATCTGATCAGATCGGAAGCTCTCAGGAGCTCTGCACCTGTTATGGAGGATGACAGGCAGGTGTTTGCCAAAGTTATTTTCACTTCTCCAGTCGCTCGGCTAACCGGGATCTAACCAAACGTAGCTTTAATGTAGGAAATAAATTGAGAGTAGGTTTCATGCTGTGGCTCGGGAATGAATTTTTCTATCCCTTCGCTTCTTTTGATATATTTCTGTATTTCGTTTACAGAGACTGGGAGGGGGCCCCCACAGCCCTTCCAATCCTGGGCTGTGATAAGTGTAAATAAAATGCAGATATATTTTTTTGCACGAGGGGAAAAAGCTGCATTTTTTAAAAGTAAAAAGTCTCCTGCCGCATGAATCCCAGCGACCGGTTAGGTCCCACAGAGTCGGCCTTCTCCGGGCCCTGTCAACTTAACAATGTCGCTTGGCAGGGCCTAGGGGTAGAGCCTTCTCTGTGGGGGCTCCGACCCTCTGGAATCAGCTCTCCCCATAGATTCGTACTGCCCTCACCTTTCTTGCCTTCTGAAAGAGTCTTAAGACTCATCTATGCCGCCAGGCTTGGGAAGATTAGACCTTAGTCCCCTGGCCGATGAATGTTATGTATGGTTGTTGTTTGAGTGGGTAGGATTGGTTTTTTAATAATACTGGGTTTTATAGACTAGTACGTTTTTAGATTAATTAAATTTTAAATTAATTGGATTTAGACAATTATATTGTATTGTTCTTCTTTTTTATGTGTTATAAGCCGCCCCTAGTCTTCGGAGAGGGGCGGCATATAAATCCAATTAAATAAATAAATAAACACACACTGTTGGAAATGTAAATCAGTGGATGGTACTTACTACCACATGTGGTGGTCATACCCAGAAACAAGGAAGTTCTGGATTATGATTCAAAATATGTTAAAAGATATATTAAAGTTTGAACTAGAATTAATACCCGAGATAATCAGAGAACAACACGAAAAGGCTAATTATTATTTGATAATACACAGACTAACTGCGGACCGACTGGTTTTTGCACAAAATTGGAAAGAAAGAAAACGTAGCAACCGAGGATCTGGCGATTAGGAAAATACTAGAAAGCGCAAAATGGAGCAAACTTACACTTGTTACAGAATAAACAGGAAGAAGAATGTTATACTCCCAAGGTATTATACCTCCCAAGGTGTGCCCATGTTTCTTCAGCACTCCGCGGACTGCATTGGCTGCCAATTGGTTTCCAGGCACAATTCAAAGGGTTGGTCATGACCTATAAAGCCCTACATGGCATCGGGCCGGATTACTTACAGGACAGCTTTCTGCCATATGAATCCCAGCATTCATTCATTCATTCATTCATTCATTCATTCATTCATTCATTCATTCATTCATTTATTAGATTTGTATGCCGCCCCTCTCCGTAGACTCGGGGTGGCTCACAACAACAATAAAACAATTCATAAAAAATCTAATAATTTAAAAACATTAAAAGAAAAACCTCGTTATTAAAGCAGACATACACACAAACATACCATACACAAATTGTATAGGCCCGGGGGAGATGTCTCAATTCCCCCATGCCTGACGGCAGAGATGGGTTTTAAGGAGTTTACGAAAGGCAAGGAGGGTGGGGGCAGTTCTAATCTCCGGGGGGAGCTGGTTCCAGAGAGTCGGGACCGCCACAGAGAAAGCTCTTCCCCTGGGACCCGCCAAACGACATTGTTTAGTCGACGGGACCCAGAGAAGACCAACTCTGTGGGACCTAATCGGTCGCTTGGATTTGTGCGGCAGAAGGCGGTCCCGGAGATATTCTGGTCTGATGCCATGAAGGGCTTTATAGGTTAAAACCAACACTTTGAATTGTGACCGGAAATTGATCGTCAACCAATGCAGACTGCTGAGTGTTGGTGTAACATGGGCATATTTAGGGAAGCCCATGATTGCTCTCGCAGCTGCATTCTGCACGATCTGAAGTTTCCGAACACTTTTCAAAGGTAGCCCCATGTAGAAAGCATTACAGTAGTCGAATCTCGAGGTGATGAGGGCATGAGTGACTGTGAGCAGTGAGTTCCGGTCCAGATAGGGCCGCAACTGGTGCACCAGGCGAACCTGGGCAAACGTCCCCCTCGCCACAGCTGAAAGATGGTTCTCTAATGTGAGCATCCGGTCAGGTCCCACAGAGTCTGCCTTCTCCAGGTCCCATCAACTAGACAATGTCGTTTGGCAGAGCCCAGGAGAAGAGCCATCTCTGTGGGGAGCCCGGCCCTCTGGAATCAGTTCCCCCCAGAGATTTGTACTCCCCCCACGCTCCTCGCCTTTCATAAGAACCTGAAAACTTATTTATGTTGTCAGGCATGGGGGCATCAGATCCCAGCCTCTGACCATTGAATGTTTAGTATGATTATGGTTGTAATTATATGAATGATTTTAATGTTTAGCCTTTTTATAATGTTTTAAATTAACTGTTTATATTAATTGGATATAGCTTATTGTTGTATACTGTATGTTGTGAGCTGCCCTGAGTCCACTGAGAAGGGCAGCATACAAGTCCAATCAATCAATCAATCAATCAATCAACAAACAAATAATAAATACATACATACATACATACATACATACATACATACATACATACATACATACTGTGTGGGATAAATTTTATATTTGGATTGATGGAAATAAAGAAAGAGAAAAGAAATGTAACTGTAAACATGCTTTCATGCTTAATGTTTTTGCTGCACATTCTTTTTGTTGTTGTTGTTGTTGTTGTGTTTGGTTTTTGTTCACAAAAAGCCAAATAAAAAAATTAGAAAAATAAATAAATAAACCCAACCATACACACACAAAAAAAGACAACCCTTGTCTCCAAGGCCAAGCAGCTGCTACTCACTCGTCCCGGGGCGCCAGTTTTTTGAGCTTCTCGTGAAGACGATGGACTTCGTCCACCAGTTTCATGTTAGTCATCTGCTCTTTTTCGAGCTCGGCTTCATTTTCCAACAACAATTCCCGGAGTTTCCGGATGGTCCGTTCGTTCGAAGGATCAGATCCGGAAGAGCCCTCAATGCCTTCCTTTGGCTGCATTTCGTCGGAGAAGCTGGCCGATTCTGGCTCGCTTTCCTTGAACGCCGCGGGAGAGGGACTTCCGCTGTCACTCCGGACTCGATCTGTGGGGTCTCCGGGAAGAACCGGTTCAACCAAATCGAACTGGACCAGCAGCAGCTGGTATATTTCCACCACGGATTTCAGATCCCTGATCCTTTTCCTCAGGTCGTCGATGTCGTTCACGGCTTCGCAATCAAAGATGTTGAGGCTGAGCGCGTTCTGCTTTTTGCTCTCCGAGAACGCAGACACGGCATCCCCATTCTGATTCTCGGGGACCCCAAGTGGGGGGCCAAGCTCTGGCAAAGCAGACTGTTTGGACTCAGGGGTCTCCCTTCCTGTTTCTGGAATGGGGAAAAAAGGGGGAATGCATTTGAGTCAAAGATTTATCTGTCTGTCTGTCTATCTCTATCTCTCTATCTCTCTAACTCTCTATCTCTCTATATCTATCTATCTATCTATCTATCTATCTATCTATAATCTATCTATCTATCTATCTATCTATAATTAATATTTATTTTGATTTTTTATTTATTTATTTTGTCCAATACACAATGAGGGTTTTAGTGAGTATATATCTATATACAGTGGAACCTCGACATACGAGCAGCTCTACTTACGAGCTACTCGAGATAAGAGCTGGGAGGGGAGCGACATTTTTGTTCGCCTCCCGAGCTCACATTCGGGATACGAGCGCCAAGGAGCTGTCTCGGCTTCAGGAGACAGCTCCTTGGCGCTCGTATCCCGCGTGTTTTAAAACGTCCAACCCCCAACCCCCCCAGGCCGGCTCTGATGTTTTAAAACACGCGCGCCGCTTCGCAGCTGTCTTCTGAAACCGAACGCGGAAGTTAGTGTTCCGGCTTCAGAAGACAGCTGCGAAGTGGCGCACGTGTTTTAAAACGTCAGAGCCGGCCTAGGGGGCTCGGGGGGAAGCCCCCGACCCCCCCAGGCCGGCTCTGACGTTTTAAAACACGTGCGCCGCTTCGCAGCTGTCTTCTGAAACCGAACGCGGAAGTTAGCGTTCCGGCTTCAGAAGACAGCTGCGAAGTGGCGCACGTGTTTTAAAACGTCAGAGCCGGCCTAGGGGGCTCGGGGGGAAGCCCCCGACCCCCCCAGGCCGGCTCTGACGTTTTAAAACACGTGCGCCGCTTCGCAGCTGTCTCTGAACGCTAACTTCCGCGGGTTTTTTTGTTGTTGCACGGATTAATTGACTTTACATTGTTTCCTATGGGAAACAATGTTTCGTCATACGAGCGTTCTGACTTACGAGCCTCCTTCCGGAACCAATTAGTCTCGTAAGTCGGGGTTCTACTGTACACATAGTAAAATACATGATGAAGGTTATAGAGAAGATACTCATAGTAAAATATATCTAAGAAATAATAGAAAAGAAGGTATAGTAATAGAACATATCAATGAAAGAATAGAAGAAGAGATATAGGAATGGAAGAAAAGTATAGGAGATATAGGAGAGCAATAGGACAGGGGACGGAAGGCACTCTAGTGCACTTGTACTCGCCCCTTGCTGACCTCTTGGGAATCTGGATAGGTCAACCATAGATAATCTAAGGGTAAAGTGTTGGGGGTTAGGGGATGACACAATGGAGTCCGGTAATGAGTTCCACGCTTCGACAACTCGGTTACTGAAGATTTTTTTTACAGTCAAGTTTGGAGCGGTTAATATTAAGTTTAAATCTGTTGTGTGCTCTTGTTTTGTTGTGGTTGAAGCTGAAGTAGTCGCCGACAGGCAGGATGTTGCAGCATATGATCTCGTGGGCAATACTTAGATCTTGTTTAAGGCGTCTTAGTTCTAAACTTTCTAGGCCCAGGATTGAAAGTCTAGTCTCATAGGGTATTCTAGCTATCATCTATCTCTCTCTATCTCTCTATCTCTCTATCTCTCTCTCTCTCTCTCTCTCTCTATCTATCTATCTATCTATCTCCCTATATCTATCTATCTATCTATCTATCTATCTATCTATCTATCTATCTATCTATCTATCTATTAAAAAACCTAATTTTGCTGGCATTTGTATGCAGCCATTTTCTCTTTCTTATTTATTATTCCATTTTGCAATGAAAGAAATGATTGATGGAGTAACTTTGGAGGCCTCTTTGATGTCGAGAAAGAGGGAACGGGGGAAAAAAATCTGATACCAGGTTCACTCCGTGATCATTAATCCCACGTACAAACTGCTTTAAGCTGTTCAGTTACTTCCTGAGAAATTCAAACAGGAGAACGGGGAGGGGAAAAGGTATCTGTAGCTCTCAAAATCTGCTTGTTAAGAAGGCCGTTTAAAAATAAATTTACAGAGAGGATCAGAGAATTTTCACTGCTTCCAGCTCGGAGGGAAGCTATACCTTCCAATTATACATTAAACGGCTTCGTAAATCCCGCTGACGAGTTTAAAAAAAAAAGTTAATTCTTAGATGCTGCTTTTCCAAAACGAACTACAAACAGAGGCCGGTGAGGAACAATTAACGGCGAGCCAAATCAAGTATGAGACAGAATATTTTAACAGAAAATAACAGAATATTTGAACCTATTTTGGGGGGGGTTGGGGTTTTTTGCTTTTTCTTGCAAGTTGGGTTAGGAACTGCAGAGCCGGCAAACTGCAGCTGTGCAAAAAAAGAAAAATGTAGGAGCTGCAGAAATTCAAAGTAGAAAAATCGTACCTATTTGGGTCGCTTTGCCGATGCTCTGATCCTGGTCTCTTTGGATACCGGGCAGATTAAGATCTGCTCTAGAGATCTTTGGCTGGATGGCTGATGCTTCTGCGGAAATAGGGAGGCGATATATTGCGTTTAAGTGACCAGGAGGAAATGACAATATTAAATCATGTAAATAAAATTGGGAAAAGGAAGAAAAGGACCGTTGAACTTACCTGAACGGTCTTCTCGATGCGCTGCAAGGAGAGTCCAACATGGGTTATTCTTCAGTCTGATTGGTAGGGACTTAGTTTAATTTAAATAATAGACAGGCACCGCCCCCCTTAGTCCTCCAGTCTAATATAAAACGAAGGAGCAGTAGTACAAACACAAATTTTATTGAACCCGGAATTCAAATCCATAAAACTATAACCTCAGCCCCAAACAATGGCCCTGGTCCCAAAGCCGGGAGGGTTTGGACTCTCCTTGCAGTGCATCGAGAAGACCGTTCAGGTAAGTTCAACGGTCCTTCTCCAATGCACTTGCAAGGAGAGTCCAACATGGGATACACCCAAGTTAGAGTCAAAGAGAGGGAGAAGGCTGGACCAGGGGCTCTGCGAATGAACACACCCCTTGTAGTACAAATACTCAAATAAACTTAAAGTTTAGAAAGCTAGAAAAACTCTGAGTCCCTTTACTGCGACTGAGTTTTTTAGACTGGAGGGCTAAGGGGGGCGGTGCCTGTCTATTATTTAAATTAAACTCAGTCCCTACCAATCAGACTGAAGAATAACCCATGTTGGACTCTCCTTGCAAGTGCATTGGAGAACGCCACATTCCATTGATGTCATCTTTTTGTGCGTTCTGTTATCTCTTGTTTCTAGGGAAAACCTAAATTCCTTGCCTTTGTACTTGGCCTTTGTACCTGGGACGATATAATGTCACATTCCAACAATGTCGTCTTTTTGGGCATTACATATCTCGTTTCTAGAGAAAACCTAAATTTCTTTTTTCCTTTTCACTTGGCTTTGTGCCAGGGACGATGTAATGCCACATTCCAATGATCTCATTTTGGGGGGCATTATGTCATCTCTTATTTTCTAGGGAAAGCCTAAATTTCTAGCCTTTTCACTTGGCTTTGTGCCGGGGCAATGTAATACCACATACCAATGATGTTGTCTTTTTGGGCATTACATCGTCTGTTATTTCCAGGGAAAATTTAAATTTCTAGTCTTTTCACTTGGCTTTGTTCTAGGGGAGATATAATGCCACATTCCAATGTTGTCATCTCTTTTGGGCATTACACCGTTTCTTATTTCTAGGAAAAACCCGTTTCGAGCCCATCCACTTGGCATTGTGCCTAGAGCAATGTAATGCCACATGCCAACGATGTCATCTTTTTTGCATTATGCCACCTCTCATTTTTAGGGGAAACTTAAAAATAAATAAATAATAATAATAATAATAATAATAATAATAATAATAATAATAATAATAATAGTTTATTAGATTTGTATGCCGCCCCTCTCTGAAGACTCAGAGCGGCTCACAAACAATATACAGTGTACATAGAAACATAGAAGATTGACGGCAAAAAAAGACCTCGTGGTCCATCTAGTCTGCCCTTATACTATTTCCTGTATTTTATCTTACAATGGATATATGTTTATCCCAGGCATGGTTGAATTCAATTACTGTGGATTTATCAACCATGTCTGCTGGAAGTTTGTTCCAAGGATCTACTACTCTTTCAATAAAATAATATTTTCTCACATTACTTCTAATCTTTCCCCCAGCTAACCTCAGATTGTGTCCCCTTGTTCTTGTGTTCACTTTCCTATTAAAAACACTTCCCTCCTGAACCTTATTTAACCCTACAAATCCAATGTTTAAAAAAGTTTTAAAAATAACCGTGAGAGTAACATCTAGTCACTGCCGAGTTGCCTTTTGTTTGGTATGTATGTGTGTATGACTGTATAGTGTAATTTAGGAGGTTTTATTGATTAGTTAATGTGGGTTTTAATATTTTTTATTGTTTATATTTGACTTCTAATGTATCGTCGTACTATTTTATTGTCGTAAGCTGCTCCGAGTCCCATTGGTTTGGGCGGCATATAAATCAAAGAAATTAAATTAAACCTGGGGGGGAGGGGCTTTATGCATGCATACACGAACTGCGCCGTGAGGACACGCATGAAAAGGGAAACAATTGGCCATGCAACACAAACAAGGCCGCAAGCTCTGCTCCCACTCACACAGCCCAGGGGCTGACAGCGTACGGCCTGGCAATGGTCTGTGGGCCATGGGTGGCGGGCCGTTGTTCTAGTGTACGACCTCTTCTAAATCCAAAGGAAAGGATGAGATGAAATGTGGGGTGGGTCCAGTAATGGGCAGCCAAAAGTTTTACTGCCACACTGTGGGTGCGGCTTATTTTGTGGGCGTGGCTTATTTTGTGGGCGTGGCTTATTTTGTGGGCGTGAGTTAATGGTCATGTGAATGGGTAGGAGTGGCTTGCCGGCCATGTGACCAGGTGGGAGTGGCTTGAATGTTCATCATCATTCAAGTGAACTGTTAAGTCCTCGACTTACAAACCTTACCAGTGTCGCTCGCTGGTGACAATTTGCTTTGTGTTTCCCGCGCTCTCCTTCCTGGGTTGCCTCCCGCCTCAGGCTGGGTAGCTAGGCGACCGGGTGCTGCCAGAAGCATAAATGCTGCCACCCACGCCTTCTGATTGCACCTCAGGTGGGAAGTGGCTGTGTGTGGCTGGAGGGGAGCTGGGCAGGAGAAAGGGAAGCTCGTCCGAGGCCAGGAAGGAGGAAAGAGGAAAAAAGCAAGGAGCGCAGACGCAGCAGCAGCAGCAGCAGCAGCAGAGGAAAAAAAGAGAGCCATGCTGAGACCAGTAATCCAAGTGACAGCTGCCGATCAGCTGGAGCTGCGGACGCATTTTCATTTCCGCCGGTGGAACTGCGTTCCACCCCGTCCTGCCTGCTGCCCACCCCTGGGTGGGTCTCTTTGCAAGAAGTCTTCCCATACCTGCTTGTTTGTCTTCTTCTTGTACGTCCTTCCGGATGGGCCCGTGACCCTCGCTTTGGTGGGCCTCTTCTCTCCACTGCCTTCCCTTCGGGCCTGGGTCCAAGGTGAAATCGCAATGCTGGAGGTCCGGTCTGGGCAGTGGGGTCATTAAGGAGATGCTCCCCAGGGATCGGGAGGGCTTCAGCAAAACAGGCAAGCGCGATTTCTTAGATTGGTAACAGGAGTTGCTCTGCACGAAACACAAGGCCGAGAGAGGATTTTAACAGCGCATCAGCAGGGACCAGAGAAAGAATCCATAGAAATAGCATTTAGACTTACACAGTGCTTTTACAGCCTTCTCTAAGCGGTTTACAGAATCAGCCTCTCACCCCGCACAATCTGGGTCTTCATTTTACCCACCTCGGAAGGGCGGAAGGCTGAGTCAACCTTGAGCCGGTGGTGAGATTTGAACAGCTGAACTACAGCTAGCAGTGAGCTGAAGGAGCCTGCAGTGCTGCACTCTAGCCACTGCGCCACTCCGGCTCTATCAAACCCAGTCTGATAGAATCCAGGAAGAGAACGTTTTCGCATTGGTTTTTGTGTTTCTAGTACATTTTGGATAAGCGACCTCTCAGTCTCTTCTTAAAAGCCTCCAATGATGAAGCACCCACAACTTCTGAAGGCAACTTCTGTTCCACTGATTAATGGTCCTTACTCACTGTTAGGAAGTTTCTCCTTAATTCCAGGTTGATTCTCTCCTTGATTAGTTTCCATGCATTGTTTCCTCTCCTGCTTCTCTGGGGATTTATGATCGTGGTTATCACTTGTTGCTTGCATGTATTATTCTCCAGAGACAAATTCCTTGTGTGTCCAATCACACTTGGCCAATAAAGGTCCCTTCCTCTATTCTATTCTATTCTATTCTAATTTTTATTCTATTGTAATTTCTAGTCTACTCTATTCAAATCTAATTTCTATTCCATTCTAATTTTTATTCTATTCTAATTTCTATTCTATTCCATTCCATTCCATTCTATTTCTATTCCATCCCATTCTTCCATTCCATTCCACTCTATTCTATTCCATTCTAATTTCTATTCAATTCTTCTATTCTATTCTTCTATTCTATTCTATCCTATCCTATTCCATTCCACTCTATTCTATTCTAATTTTTATTCTATTCTAATATCTCTTTTCTTTTCTTCTCTCCTCTCCTCTCCATCCCATTCTTCCATTCCACTCTATTCCATTCTATTCTAATTTTAGTTTTATTCTATTCTAATTTCTATTCTAATTTTTATTCTATTCTAATTTCTAGTCTATTCAAATCTGATTTCTATTCCATTCTAATTTCTAGTATATTCTATTCTAATTTTTATTCTATTCTAATTTCTATTCTAATTTCTATTCTAATTTCTATTCTATTCCATTCCATTCCCTTCTATTTCTATTCCATCCCATTCTTCCATTCCATTTCACTCTATTCTATTCCATTCTAATTTCTATTCTATTCTATTCCATTCTATTCCATTCAATTCCATTCCATTATATCCTATTCCATTCCATCCCATTCTTCCATTCCATTCCATTCTATTCTCTGCCTATTCCATTCCATTCCATTCTATCCTCTTCTCTTCTATTCCACTCTATTCCATTCCATTCTATTCTCTGCCTATTCCATTCCATTCTATTCTATCCTTTATTGCATTCCATTCCATTCTATCCTCTTCTCTTCTATTCCACTCTATTCCATTCCATTCTATTCTCTGCCTATTCCATTCCATTCCATTCTATTCTATCCTTTATTCCATTCCATTCCATTCTATCCTCTTCTCTTCTATTCCACTCTATTCCATTCCATTCTATTCTCTGCCTATTCCATTCCATTCCATTCTATTCTATCCTTTATTCCATTCCATTCCATTCTATCCTCTTCTCTTCCATTCCATTCTATTCTCTGCCTATTCCATTCCATTCCATTCTATTCTATCCTTTATTCCATTCCATTCCATTCTATCCTCTTCTCTTCGATTCCATTCTATTCTCTGCCTATTCCATTCCATTCTATTCTATCCTTTATTCCATTCCATTCCATTCTATCCTCTTCTCTTCTATTCCACTCTATTCCATTCCATTCTATTCTCTGCCTATTCCATTCCATTCCATTCTATTCTATCCTTTATTCCATTCCATTCCATTCTATCCTCTTCTCTTCCATTCCATTCTATTCTCTGCCTATTCCATTCCATTCCATTCCATTCTATTCTATCCTTTATTCCATTCCATTCCATTCTATCCTCTTCTCTTCTATTCCACTCTATTCCATTCCATTCTATTCTCTGCCTATTCCATTCCATTCCATTCTATTCTATCCTTTATTCCATTCCATTCCACTCCACTCCACTCCATTCTGAAAAAATGACATGGTCATTTTTCACACTTATGGCCGTTGCCCATGGTCACACGATGAACCTTCAATGCTTGGCAACTGACTCGTATTGCAACCTTCCAAGGGGAGGTCAGGTTCACTTAGCAACCATGTTACTAACTTCGCCCCCGCAATGATTCCCCTAACAACTGTGGCAAGGAATATTGTAAAACGGAGCTCACTCTCTTGCCTATCAAGGGAAATTTGGGGTCTCCATTTTGGCGGAAGCAGTGACTCCCTGTTACGTTGAACAAACCGGATAGCCATACGATTTTACAATGCTAATTCTTAGCTAGCTACTGTATCTTTCCCCCTTCCTTTCTTTGTCTGAGACCTTTTCCAAGTTCGGAATTTTTTTTTTTTTAATGATTAAGGAAGCACGTCGACACCCCATGCATCATTAACTTAAGAAATTACCCCCTGAATGTTGCAATAACTATGAAAATTACTGGTTATTTCTGGGCATTAAGGATGTTCAGGAACAATGCTCTACCAAGTGACTGATTAGCTGTAATAGAGAATAATGGCCAAAAGACCGTAATAGCTAGGAGCAACGTTACTCCAAGTGCTTCAGAATTTCTTCTGGGTGGAGAGTGGTGGGATAAGATCCCCACACACCCCAGAAGACACACTCTGAGTGGAGGTCTCCGAGAAGAGCCATCTCTTTGCCTCAGTTACTCAGTGAGTAAGGGGTGAGGAGGGACAGGGAAAGAGAAAGAAAAATCGAAATGAGACCTCTGCGAGAAAACCACCAACCACCAGGGATTACTACTACTATTACTACTACTTTCTGCAAACCCCACTCTCTTCTAGCACTGAAGATGTTCTCTAGTTTGGTAATGAGACCCCTGCAAGAAAACCAACAACAACTAGGGATTACTGCTACTACTACAACTACTACTACTACTACTTTCTTCAAACCCCACTCTCTTCTAACACTGAAGATGTTGTCTATTTTGGAGACACACTCTGAGTGTAGGTCTCTGAGAAGAGCCACCATTTTGCCTCACTTACTCAGTGAGTATGGGGTGAGGAGGGACAGGGAAAGAGAAGGAAAAAATAAAAAAGAGATGTCTGCAACAAAACCACAAACCACCAGGGATTACTACTACTACTACTAGTAGTAATAGTATTTTCTGCAAACCCTACTCTCTTCTAGCACTGATGATGTTCCCTAGCATGGGGATGAGACCTCTGCAAGAAAGCCACCAAGCTCAGAGAGCACCAACGACCCCACAGCCCTCCTCCTCCTCCCAATCTCACTCCCTCTAGCACTGACTATGTTACTTAGCTGGGCAACGAAACGTCTGCAAGAAAACCACTAAGCTCAGAGAGCACCAAGGAACCCCCACCCCGACCTCTCAATCCAACCCTGACCTACCAAGGACCCTCCTACAATTGATACTCACTTTATTTGCTTTGTCGATTTGAAGGGTAGCCTTCTGTGGATCGCTCTTGGCTGAGACATACCTCTGCCAGCAATCCTGGTCAAACCGAGAATTCTGAGCGGTGGCGCCATCTTCGGAGACCGCCGTCCCTTTGCCTTCGTACTTCGGCCTCGCGGCGGCGCCCGACCCACTCAATGTTTGGGTAGCCGTGTCCTTCACGTCCGCTTTTGACGATTCGGCCTCCGTGTTCATCAATACCCCCGCAGTTTCGGCGTCCCCTTGTCCGGGCGTGGGTTGCAGTTCACTCTGTTGCTTCAGCGTGATGTTGGCTTGCATCAGCTGTTCGAGCTCCGATCTCAGTTGGATGATCAGCTGCTTGAGATCCCCCTCTGCTTTATTCTCCAGATCATTGCTGAAATTGTCTCCATCCACGATCTTCTGAGGATCTAATGGCTCGTTTGCAGTCTGGCTCTCTGCTTGTCCGTTTCTTCTGCGGGAAGCGGAGAGGGGAAGGAGGAACGGAGGGAGAAAAATAAATGACGGTAACTTGTTGCTTGTATCCTAAGATTTTTATTAATATTGATTGTTTCTTCATTGCTTATTTGACCCCTATGACAATCATTGAGTGTTAGACCTCAGAATTCTCGGCAAATGTATCTTTTCTTTTACGTACACTGAGAGCATATGCACCAAGACAAATTCCTTGCGTGTCCAATCACACTTGGCCAATAAAGAATTCTATTCTATTCTATTCTAAAAAAAAAGCCCAACACTTGTAAGAAAACAAATTCAACGGTTGCAAAAACAACCCTACTTGGATCAGGAGGCTCTTCTCACAGTCACTCATGCCCTTGTCACCTCACGGATAGATTATTGCAACGTGCTCTACATGGGACTATCCCTGGAGCATGTTCGGTGACTTCAGCTAATCCAGAATGCAGCCACACGAGCTGTTGTAGGTACACCTAGGTACATCCACATTATACCAATCTTCCGCAGACTGCACTAGATCGCCGAGCACAATTCAAGGTGTTGGTTATTACCTTTAAAGCCCTACATCGCTTAGGACCAGATTATCTTTTAGACCGCCTTCTACCACATAGTTCCCAGTGGCTGGTAAGAACCCACTAAGTTGATCTTCTCCGGGTCCCATCAGCTAAACCAGTGAGGGCGAACCTATGGAGCAGGTGCCACCGGTGGCACAAGGAGCCATGTCTGTTGGCACGCGAGCTGTTACCCTAGCTCAGCTCCAACATGCATTAGACCCCGTAGAGCTCCATGGTTCAACGAAGAGCTCCTGGAGTTGAAACGCCAGAAGAGACGTCTAGAGAAGCACCGGACCAGATTATCTCAGGGACCGCCTTCTGCTGCACGAATCCCAGCGACCAGTTAGGTCCCACAGAGTGGGTCTTCTCCGGGTCCCGTCAACTAAACAATGCCGCTTGGCGGGACCCAGGGGAAGAGCCTTCTCTGAGGCAGCCCTGGCCCTCTGGAACCAACTCCCCCCAGAGATTAGAATTGCCTCCACCCTCCTTGCCTTTCGTAAGCTACTTAAAACCCACCTCTGCCGTCAGGCATGGGGGAATTGAGATACCCTTTCCCCCTAGGCCTTTACAATTTTATGCATGGTATGTCTGTATGTATGTTTGGTTTTTATATTAATGGGTTTTTTAATCATTTTTAGTATTGGATTATTATTGTATACTGTCTTATTATTGCTGTTAGCCGCCCCGAGTCTCCGGAGAGGGGCGGCATACAAATCCAATAAATAATAATAATAATAATAATAATAATAATAATAATAATAATAATGTGTGTGCCAGGCAGCTGATTTTTGGCTCACACAGAGGCTTTGGGAGGGCATTTTTGGCTTCCAGTGAGCCTCTAGGGCAGTGTTTCCCAACCTTGGCAACTTGAAGATATCTGGACTTCAACTCCCAGAATTCCCAACCTTGGCAACTTGAAGATATCTGGACTTCAACTCCCAGAATTCCCCAGCCAGTTTCAACTCCCAGAATTCCCCAGGTTGGGAACACTGCTCTAGGGGGATGGGGGAGAGTGTTTTTAGCCTCCCCCGGCTCCAGGGAAGCCTTTGGAGCCTGGGGAGTGTGAAACACAAGCCTACTGGACCCACCTGAATTTGGGGAACAGCCTGTTTCCCACCTCCAGAGGGCCTCCGGGGGGTGAGGGAAGCTACTTTTACTCTCCCCAGGCATTGAATTCTGGCTGTGGGCACTCACACACACACTCTTTCGGCACCCGAGGAAAAAATGGTTCACCCTCACTGAACTAAACAGTGTTGGCTGGCGGGTCCACAGGGGAGGGCCTTCTCTGTGGCTGCCCTGGTCCCTGGAACCAGCTACCTCTTGAAATCCAGACTACCCCACCCTATTAGCCTTACAGGTCTGGCTCTTCCGACAGGCCTGGGGCTGTTGATTTGATGATGGTAACCATTGAGATCTGGCCATAAATGCTATGTATGGGTTTCACTGTTTTATTTTAATTGTTTTTAAACTGTTTTATAGGTCTTTAGTATTATCCGGGTGTTATATTTTGGGTTGTGAGCTGCCCAGAGTCTCTAAATAGTTGGGTGGCATAAAAATTGAACAAATAAAGAAATAAAGAAATAAAACCAGTTTCCAGGCTCCTCACAAAGCCTGAATTAATTCCTTTTTATTTATTTTTTTCATGTCAAGCAGCTCAAAAGCGAGTCAGACGAGAGGGCGGAAGATTAGCGAAAACAGTAGGAGTTGCTTAAAGAAAATAAATTTTAAAAAATAAAATAACCAGAGATTCAGTAAACAAAGTTAATCCAACAGTTACGGGGGAATGATTACAGTGTAATTTGGCGAGAGTTTAAAAATAAATAGCAGGCTGGTCGGAAAAAAACAATTTGACGGAAACCTCACGAAAATGGGAATCGTTTTCTCACTTATCACAGTCGGGCCGGTTCTGAGGAGGGACAGAGGGCAGAGGGGAACCAACAGCGCTCCGGAGGCAGCGTGTAAACGCCAAAATAACTTTGCCGTTTTTCCAGAATAAACCCTTCAAGAGAGATAAGTCTGATGAGTGCTCTGCATTCGAGGCAGAGATGGGATCCAGGCTGTCTGGCAGTTATCAGCTGCCTTTGGAATCAGACATCAGTGAGGCAGAGGAACGGCTGGACAAAGGGAACAGCTAAGAAACAAGGGCCGACTTGGGAGTAAGGCCACAGGTGGACGGTGAATGGCACTTCCCATAGGGAATAAAAGAGGAGCAAAAGAGAAGGGGTGTTTGCAGGAGACAATTAGTTCATTTTGGCGAAGATCTGCTCCTGCATTCTTGCCAAGTATTGCCTGTTTATAGTGTGGAGTTTGAAAGATATTGGCTTGGTCCGTAATTGGGAAATACCTTTAAAAACTGTTGGCCAGCGGGACTGTGCTGGAGAGGAATTCATTGTAAACTAAATAAGCGATTGGTTAGATCCCAGAGTTGGTCTTCTACAGGTCCCGTCAACTAGACAATGTCGTTTAGTGGGACCTAGGGTAAGAGCCTTCTCTGTGGGGGCTCCGGCCCTCTGGAATCAGTTTCCCCCCCCCCCGGCGATTCGTACTGCCCCCACCCTGCTTGCCTTCCGTAACAGTCTGAAGACTCATTCATGCCGCCAGGCCTGGGGTCATTAGACACTAGCCCGCTGGCCGACGAATGTATTGTGAGCTTGCTGTTTGAATGGGTATGAGAGCATTTTAATTGGTTTTTCACGTTTTTAGATTATTTACTTTAATTAATTGGATTTGGATGTACACTGTTCTTTATATGTTGTGAGCTGCCTTGAGTCCTCGAAAAGCGGCGGCATATAAATCCAATTAATAAAATAAATAAAGGTTATTGGGGTTTTTTAATCGGGATGTGGAATCAGCTTCGTGCTTTTGGGGAAAGCCTTGGTCAGAACACCGAAGTTTGTACTGCGAAACCTTTGCAGTCAGCAATCTCACCAGCCCCCCCCCCCCCCTTTTTCCCCCCAAAGGCATTATTTGACATGGGTGGTCTCACCTGGTCGGCCCCTCCCCCCCCAAAAAAACATCTTCCCTCTACCACTCACCCTCCCCGAATCGCCAGGAAGGAAATTTTCCCCATAAACGACAAACGGAGTTGGCTTTGCTCTGTGAATCTCCTAATGACTTAATTGCAAGGCTGAAACCTTTCCGAAGGCGGCTAGCCAATTTCTCCCAGGTAAATGAGAAAGAGGGCCATTATCTCCAGTCTTCTTTAAAATTGCAACTGCTTTCCTTCCTTCGTCTGGAAGGAGGACTGGCTGTTGAAAGGGCCGTCTCTTGAGCTGCTCACTCACCCAGATCCAAATCCTGGCGCTGCGTTTTCATTCGGAAGGCACCCAGGCAAAGGAGCCTCTTCCTCGGCATCACAACTGTTGGCTGCCGGGCTCCCTTCGAAGTACTTGCCGGCAACCGGCTCGGGTTCAAACTCCCGCAGGTTCTGAGTCTTGCAGGGCTGATCCAAAGAATCCAGAGGAATGACCTGATGGAAAGGGGAAAGAAAATGCCTTTGATCTTTGGCTGGTGGAAAGGAAACATGTAGATACCTATCCATCAATCTAGAGACGAGGCAAGTTGAGGATAGCCATCAACTCTGGCCAAAGAGAAAGACCCTGTAATATTTTTTTTAAGCGGAAGCAGTATGCTCCATCTCAAATAGAATAGAATAGAACAGAACATAATAAGAAAGAAGAATTGAATACGATACGATAGGATAGGATAATAGTCTTCGGAGAGGGGTGGCATACAAATCTAATAAATTATTATTATCATTTATTATTATTATTATTTTTTATTATTTTTATTAGTTGGACTTGTATGCCGCCCCTCTCCGAAGACTCGGGGCGGCTCACAACAAGTAAAACAGTCACAACAATCCAATTAATTAAAATATTTAACGATTTAAGAAAACCCCATGTAATAGCAAACATACACACAAACATACCATATATAAATTTAACGTGCCCAGGGGAGATGTTTAGTTTCCCCATGCCTGACGGCAAAGGTGGGTCTTAAGGAGTTTTCGGAAGGCAGGAAGAGTAGGGGCAGTTCTAATCTCCGGGGGGAGTTGGTTCCAGAGAGCCGGTGCCGCCACAGAGAAGGCTCTTCCCCTGGGACCCGCCAACCGGCATTGTTTAGTTGATGGGACCCGGAGAAGGCCCACTCTGTGGGACCTAATCGGTCGCTGGGATTCGTGCGGCAGGAGGCGGTCTCGGAGATATTCTGGTCCGATGCCATGAAGGGCTTTAAAGGTCATAACCAACACTTTGAATTGTGACCGGAAATTGATCGGCAACCAATGCAGACTGCGGAGTGATGGTGAAACATGGGCATACCTAGGTTAACCCATGACTGCTCTCGCAGCTGCATTCTGCACGATCTGAAGTTTCCGAACACTTTTCAAAGGTAGCCCCATGTAGAGAGCATTACAGTAGTCGAACCTCGAGGTGATGAGGGCATGAGTGACTGTGAGCAGTGAGTCCCGGTCCAGATAGGGCCGCAACTGGTGCACCAGGCAAACCTGGGCAAACGCCCCCTTATATTATTATAAGGAATGGAATGGAATAGACTAGACTATACTCTATTTTTCTATCCTTCCTCCTCTTGTATTTGTTTCCCTTCTCTCTAAATCCCTTTCCCTTTCCTCCTTTCTCCTTCCCCACTCACACGTACTATATAAATAAACTATAATTGCTAGAATGTACATTATATATATTATTTTTCTGTACCCTGTTTTTAATGTATATATCCAATAAACATATTTTTTTTTTAAAGGAATAGACTAGACTAGACTAGAATAGAATAGAATAGAATAGAATAGATCAGGAAGAGAACAGGAAAGAAGAAAAGGATAGGATAAGATAGGATAAGATAAGACAGGATAAGATAGGAGAAAGAAGGATGTGATGGGATAGGATAAGACAGGATAGGAAAAAAAGAAAGAAGAAAAATACGGGATAGGATAGAATAAGGAATAGAATAGAATGGAATAAGAAAGGAAAAGGATAGGATAGGATAGGGTAGAAGAAGAAAGAAGGATAGGATAAGATAGGATAGGAGAAAGGAGAAGGAAGGAAGAAGGAAGAAGAAAGGGATAGGAATAAGGAGAAAGAACAAAGAAAGAAGAAAAGTGTAGGATAGGATAAGACAGGATAGGAGAAAAAAGAAAGAAGAAAAATAAGGGATAGGATAGAATAAGGAATAGAATAGAATGGAATAAGAAAGAGGAAAAGGAGAGGATAGGATAGGATAGGGTAGAAGAAGAAAGAAGGATAGGATAGGAGAAAGGAGAAGGAAGGAAGGAAGAAGGAAGAAGAAAGGGATAGGAATAAGGAGAAAGAACAAAGAAAGAAGGAAAGTGTAGGATAGGCTAAGGTAGGATAGAAGAAAGAAGAAAGAAGGGTAGGATAGGACACAGGATAGGATACGGGACAGGATAAGTGATAGGATAGAAGAAAGAAGAAAGAAACAGAACAGAACCCTTAAAAAACAGGCCACCGGCCAATCAACTCCCACCTCACTCGGCATCTCTGGACAGTCGCAGCCGGGCGCACTCGCCTCTTCGTCGGAAGCTCCCAGTAAAGTCTGACTTTCCTCCGTCCGTTCGAGAAGCTAGACAAAAGTGTGGAATGAGATGGGGAAAAAAAAAAAAGGCTGCATTTTGGTCAAAGGAAAGCAGGTGATATGACGCATGTACAAACAAGTCGTGCCTTTTTAAAAAAACAGGAAAAGAGAGACAACGCCTGCAAACAGAATAACAAGACACAAGGTTATTCAGCATGGGCTCCGTCCCAAAAGATAGCCGTAGCAATAGCGCTTCGACTTATATCCCGCTTCGCAGTGCTTTTACAGCCCTCTCTAAACGGTTGATAGTCAGTCTACTGCCTCCAACAATCTGGGTCCTCATTTTTACCCACCTTGGAAGGATGGGAACAGCCGAGTTCACTTTGAGCCTGGTGGGATTCAAACTGCCAAACTGCTGGCAGCCCTCAGCCAGCAGAATTAGCCTGCAGTACTGCATTCTAACCACTGCACCACTACAGCCAATAGATCAGTGGTTCTCAACCTGGAGGTCAGGGCCCCTTTGGGGGTCGAACGACCATTCAACAGGGGTCGCCTAAGACCACATGGGGAAAGACAAATTTCCCCTGGTGTTAGGAACTATAAAGCTTCTATTCTGGTGCCTTGGAACCTATTTTTACGATCCGACCAATCAGGTGTTTACATTGGGGGTATCCCTCTGACCTTCCTGCCAATCAGCTCAAAGCTCTGTTAGGAGAATGTGCACTAGGCTTATGGTTGGGGGTCACCACAACATGAGGAACAGTATTAAGGGGTCGCAGGAATTAGAAAGGGTGAGAACCACTGCGATAGATGGATGGCTGGATGTTGCCTTCCGAAATTGTGGGAGCTTCATCCCTGGAGGCTTTCAAGAAGAGACTGGACTGCTGGGCTGGCGCAGCAGGTAGAGTGCTGTATTGCAGGCCACTGAAGCTGACTGTAGATCTGTAGGTCAGCGGTTCAAATCTCATCAAGAGCTCAAGGTTGACTCAGCCTTCCATCCTTCCGAGGTGGGTAAAATGAGGACCCGGATTGTGGGGGCAATAGGCTGGCTCTGTTAAAAAGTGCTATTGCTAATATGTTGTAAGCCGCCCTGAGTCTAGGGAGAAGAGTGGCATAAAAATCGAATAGATAGATAGATGGATGGATGGATGGATGGATGGATGGATGGATGGATGGATGGATAGATAAAATCAATCAATCAATCAATCAATCAATCATCAATCTGTTGTAAATGGTGTCAGGCCAGGATGGTGAACCTATGGCACTTGTGCCACAGGTGGCATGCGGAGCCATATCTGCCAGGACATGAGCCGTTGCCCCAGCTCAACTCCAGCACGCTGACCAGCTGATTTTCGGTTCACGCAGAGCTCTGTGAGGGCATTTTCAGCCTCCGGAGAGGCAGGGGAAGCTATTTTCGCCTCCAAAAAAGCCTCTGGACCGTAGGGAGGTCAAAACGGGGGCCTACCATGTCCACAAGAACTTAGGAAATGGAGGGGTGCACATATGCTCGGGGGGCAGGACAGCATACAGGGCGTCATGCAGACATGCGCACGGACATGACTTTGGCATTGAATTATGGGTGTGGGCACGCACGTGGGTACAATAGCACATGCACGCGCTTTTGGCACCCGAGGAAAAAACGGTTCGCCATCACTGATGCGGGATCTCCTGCTTGGGCGGTGGGGGTTGGACTAGATGACCTACAAGGTCCCCTTTCCAACTCTGTTGTTCTATATTCTGTAATATCTCGATCTCCCGGAATTCCTTCGTACGTTACAGCGTTTAATGGAAACGTTGCCAGGTGCCCGCTTAAGCGAAACCGATTCTCCGGAGAGCCGTTCTCCCCGCTCGCTTAATGAAATCCCCATAAAATTAAGTGAGCAGCTCTCCCCAAAGTTTGATTTCGAAAGCGGTTCTGCCGCCGGGCAAAGCAAAGAGGAGATTGCCACCCGTCTCCAGCCCCTGAGGCCTTTCTGGATCTCTACAGGATTCATTAATCAACCTGGCTTTCTTTTTTCTCCCCCGATCCCCAAGGGAAGGACATGATTGGGTTCTCTTTCCAGAGGTTTAAACCTGTCTGCAGAATCTCCCACCGGAACAGCTGGAGATTCGCAGCTCTGCCTTTTTTCCCCCAAATGTAAAATCCTTTATCAACTAAGAAAGCTACTCTAACCATCATTAGCAAAATTATGGAATGTGCTGAACTAACAAAAATAACAATGGAAATTCAAAGCAAAAATGATTCTGGGAGAAATGGTTCAGATGGCTATCCAACTCTAAAGACGATAAAATGAAAAATAATTAAAATCTCTTAATATGAATCAAAATAAAGATATGCATAATAGAAATTCGGACCAAAATCAATACAACCCCTGTCTGAGTTCAATCCACTTGATAATTACTAGAAACTTACTAATACTACAACCTACAATTATGTCTCACTAACAAAAACCACAAACATAATCAAACTAAGCCGTCACAATCCAAATGCCTGCTAGCTTGCAGGTACTACTCCTCCTCTCTTTCTCTCTCTCTTCTCTCTTCCTTCTTCTTTTCTTTCTTCCCTCTTTCCTTTTCTACCCCTTTTCTTTCCACGTTATTTTTGGACTATTAAATATTACAGCTATAAGATTATCCAAATAAGAATATTGAATACAAAATATTTACATATGGACAAATACTTGGAATGTGTATACAATAATATATATAAGCTGTTGTATAATAATTCTGTTTACCCCCCCTCCCCCTCCCACTTCTCTTTTTTGTATTCCCATCCCCCTTTCCCCCTGTTTTCTTTCTTTTTGTATAAACTAATAAAGTATATTTTAAAAAAAGAAAGAAAGCTAGGAAGTTTCCCTAAGAAAAGTTATTTTTCTGCATTTTGGGATGCCTTTAATTTAAAGATTTATTTTCACCAGGTCATGTTGAACTTCCGTTATCCCCCTCCTTCTCCCTTCATCTCTGTTCTGCCGTCTTTCTTCTCACTTCTCCCCTCTTTCTTTTCTCTCTCCTCCCTTCTCTCTTCTCCTCTGTTGTCCTTCTTCTGCTTTCTCGCTTCTCGCTTCTCCCATCTTCCCCTTCTCCATTTCCTTTCTTTCCCTTTCTCCCGTTTGCCTGCTCTTCTGTTCCTGAATTGTTCGGAGCAGGGTCATCATTCAGATTGCATTAAGGTTAACAGAGTTGGGCTATGTTTACTTTGTTTATATGCGCATGATCAAAATGACAATGATGATGATGTCTGTCCATATGTTTAAAACCTTGGGCAGCTAGAGAGTACACTCCTTAAGTTAAAAAAGAAACGTATGATATGAAACCATGAAAAAGATTATAACAAAAGAGTTGGAAGGGATCTTGTAGGTCATCTAGTCCAACCCAGGGGTGACTTGATCGGGGTGACTTGATCGAAGTGTATAAAATAATGCATGGGATAGTGTTGTGGTTAGCTCTGGCCCAGCTCCTGCCCCAAGGACTGTGGATGTGGGGGAGGCATCCACATGCTGCAGGCCTGTTTTGCCCCCGGTGGAATCTGCTGAAGGCTCCTCTGACCAAGAAGACATGAGTGACAGGGAGGAGGAGAGTGTGGCAGACAGCTCAGAAGGAGATCAATTATCTAGCTCCTCCTTGGATTCAGAACAAGAGTTAATGATACAGCCACACATGTGGAGAGTGATGCATAGGCAACAACAACTGAGAGATTATTATCAAAGAAAATGAGGCCACCTGTGGTTGGGTGGGGCTGTGGTAATTAGTGAGGCTGCTATAAATAGCAGCCTGTGGGTTTGGCCATTGTGGAGGATTATCTGATCGTTATGTTTCGTGACTGCTTTACTGACTTTGACCTTTTGTGTGCTGATTTTTCCACGCTTTGAAACTAAACCAGAGCAAAGTGTGTTTCACTTTGTGAAAGAAGAAGGGCTGTGAATTGCCTCACAGCTGCAAGCTAAGTATCACAGAACTGATAAGGGACTTGTACCAATTACCAGTTTGTTTGGAGACGAGTGCTCTTTGCTCTACAAAAAAGAGGGCTTAGGTTAAGTGAATTTTCATTATAAAGAACATTGTTTTGAATTTTCAAACGTGTGTGTGTCTGAAATTTATACCTGTGAATTTTTGGGAGGAGTCTACCAGAGAGCCCGACAGAACAGGATAGAAAAGTGTTGTGATTCAGCCTGAGGCTCCTCAGGGACCGGCTGCGTCTCTGCTGGATCCAGGCCCGGAGGAGGAGGACAGTGAATAGGAGGGGGAGGACCAGGCAGATGGGGGAGAGGAACGTCAGGAAGAGGATGAGGGGGAGCAGCCTGAGAGCCCCGGAGGGGGGCCTCTCCCCAGCCAGTAGCCTGGCCTCATTGGATGAGGAAGCACAGGCTATAATTGACATGAGACAGAGACGTGCAGCTCAGAGACGGGACCAATTAGAAAGGTATTGGCATCCCTGAATTGGCAACAGCTGGGTTTTGGTGTGGTTTTCCTCAGCAGGGTTTAAAAGGCAGGCAAGCCCTTTTAGCCATGTGGAGCGTTATCAACTTGAAAGTTCTGTGACCCTGCTTTGATTCTCGGCGTCTCTGATCTTGGCTTGTGGCCTAGAAGACTGGAAGACTTGGGGGAGGCGTATGTTTGTTATCTCCAGTGTTGTTTTTGACAGCAAGAATCCTGTTTTACTTCATGGCCTTCGTGAAACATCTTTGAAGTTTCAGCGTGTTCCTGTGTGTAAGGACATTTTCTGTTACCTGTGTTTGCTTTGAATTCTATAAACTGCCTTTGATTTTTACCAGTGTGTCTGGCTTCTCTTTTTGGGTTGGTGTTTGCTGGAGGGACCCAGACAGAACAGAAAAGGTGGATAGAGAAAAATGCCCTCACCCTCCTTGCCTTCCACAAGAGTCTTAAGACTCATTTATGCTACCAGGCTTGGGGCTATTAGATCCTTGCCCCCGACCGATGAATGCGTGAATGAAAGTTGAATGGGAATGACTGTTTTTTATGGTTTGGGGTTTTTTTTAGATTTTTTACATTATATATTTAATTAATTGGATTTAGGATGTGATGCATTGTTTTATTATATGTTGTGAGCCACCCCAAAGTCCTCAGAGAGGGGCGGCATGAAAGTCCAATTAATAAATAATAATAAATAAACCCGCCGGTGGATCGGGGTTGCCCGAGGCAGCTCCCGTGGCGCAGTATGAACGTAATCTCAATTCTCGGTGGCTTTCGCTTCAGTTGCCGGTAAGTGGGAGAAAACGCCAGCTCTGCCTCGAAATTTCTCGAACTGCGTGAAGGATGCAGCCTGCTTAGATCAATGACATTTCTTACATGCTCTTAATGTGTGGCTGGCACCGAAGATGCTTGGCCGATTTCACACTCGCGTTGGTAAGGCTGCAGAAAAGGACGTGAAGGGGAAAATTATTTGATCATCCTCCCGGCTGACTCGGTCTTCCATCTTTTCGGGTGAGCAAGGCGGGTGAAGGGAACGTCAGGGCACTTCTTGTTTTGATGGGGGGGCGTCGAAGTGACGTTTTATGCCCTCCCCCTGGAGATTCTCCAGAAGTCAAAAATGCCCACTAAGAGCCTCTGGGCGAGGCAAAAATCAGCTGGCCGGCACTCACATGCACATTGGAGGTGAGCTATGGTAACGGCTTGCATGCCAGCCCATATGGCTCCGTGTGCCACCTGTGGCATCCATGCAATAGGGTCGCCATCACTGCCCTATACCATCCTGTTGTGGTTAGCTCTGGCCCAGTTCCTGCCCCAAGGACTGTGTACGTGGGGGAGACATCCACATGCCGCAGGCCTGTTTTGCCCCCGGTGGAATCTGCTGATGAAGGCTCCTCTGACCAAGAAGACAGGAGTGACAGGGAGGAGGAGAGTGTGGCAGACAGCTCAGAAGGAGATCAATTATCTCTCTCCTCCTTGGATTCGGAACAAGAGTTAATGATACAGCCACGCATGCGGAGAGCGATGCATAGGCAACAACAACTGAGAGATTATTATCAAAGAAAATGAGGCCACCTGTGGTTGGGTGGGGCTTTGGTAACTAGTGAGGCTGCTATAAATAGCAGCCTGTGGGTTTGGCCATTGTGGAAGATTATCTGATCGTTGTGTTTCGTGCCTGCTTTGCTGACTTTGACCTTTTGTGTGCTGATTTTTCCCCGCTTTGAAACTAAACCAGAGCAAAGTGTGTTTCACTTTGTGAAAGAAGGACTGTGAATTGCCTCACAGCTGCAAGCTAAGTATCTCAGAACTGATAAGGGACTTGTACCAATTACCAGTTTGTTTGGAGACGAGTGCTCTTTGCTCTACAAAAAAGAGGGCTTAGTTTAAGAGAATTTTCATTATAAAGAACATTGTTTTGAATTTTCAAACGTGTGTGTGTGTCTGAAATTTGTACCTGTGAATTTTCGGGAGGAGCCCAACAGAACACATCCCAGACAAATCTCTTCTTAAAACCCTCTAACGATGTAGCACCCATAATTTCTAGTGGCCTTCCACGGATTCACTGTTCTCACTTTCAGGAAATTTCTCACTAGTTCCAAGTTGCTTCTCTACTGGAATAGTTTTCGTTCCTTGCTTCTTGTCCGGCTTTCTAGGGTTTTGGAGTTCACTGTGGCCGAACGTTTGGAAAAATACACATTTCCACGTGAGACAACATCTCAGCCGTCAAACTGTCAAATTTCCTCGCCTTGAAACCGCCTCTCCCCCTTCCCCACCTGGCTGAAGGTGAAGAGAAGGTCTTCCGAGGATCGATCGGTCTTGTTCAAATGACTCCCCCCCCCCCCCGGCCGCCCGGATGGCCAGAAACCTTGAGAAGGTGCTTTTCCTCGACAAAGTGCTGATATGCCGCATTTCACAGCCAACTGGACTCAGCACAAAGAGCTGCTGGTTTGTAAACAGATGTTTGGAGGACGAGAGAGGGGAAAAAGCAAAGCTTTTCATTCTTGGGAGAGCAAAACGGCTCCAGGTGTTGAGGGCCCCCGAGGAGATGGAAGTTTAGAAGGACTTTCGACCGAGGGGTTAAAAGGATTGCTACCTTGCACTCTTTCTAGAAGGGCTGGGGCAGGGGAGAGAGGAGAATGTGGCATCAGCAGGTTTCAAAAGAGCTGAGAAAACAGCTGTGCTTGCCCACTGTTGATAGAAAAACAGTTCCTAACCAAGGATGTAAAGACATTTTGGATGATGGCCAACAGAACATAAGAAACAAAGCCCATTATCGGAGCCCTATGCCAATTCGACGTCTTGAATTTTAATTTAATCCAGGTGGTAAAGGCTCAAGACCGAGGAAGATACAAAGCTAAATATACCGATTTTTCTTGCCTGCAGAATTAATAAGTACAGTACATAGAGCAGTGATGGCGAACATGAGTACCATAGGTTCGCCATCGCTGCTTAGCTCAATTCCAACATACATGTGTGTGCCGGCCAGCTGATTTTGGGCTTGAGGCTCTGGGAGGGCATTTTTGGCTCTGAGAGATGGGGGAGGGCGTTTTTATGGACCTACCTTGTTTCCCCGAAAATAAGACCTACCCCGAAAGTAAGGCATGTCAGGGATTTTGCAGAATTTGCTAATATAAGGCAGTGTTTTTCAACCAGAGTGCCGTGGCACACTAGTGTGCCGCGAGACATGGTCAGGTGTGCCGCGAAGCTTAGAGAGAAACAAACCAAGAGAGAGAGAAAAAGAGAAAGAAAGAAAGAGAGAAAGAGAAAGAGAGAAAGAGAAAGAAAGAAAGAGAGTGAAAAAGGGAGAGAGAGAAAGGGAGCAAGAGAGAAAAAGAAAGGAAGAGAGAGAGAGAAAACAAAAGAAAGAGAGATAAAGAGATAGAGAGAAAGAGAGAAAGAGAGAGAAAGAAAGCAAGAGAGAGAGGGGGAGGGAAGGAGAGAGAGAGAAAGACATAGAGGGAGGTAGTGAGGGAGAGAGAAAGAGAGCAAAAAAGAGGAAGGAAGGGAGAGAAAGAGGGAGGGAGAAAGAAATAGAGTGAAGGGGAGGAAGATAGAGAGAGAGAATTTTTTTGTCCAAACTTTTTTTAGCCCCCTTCCCCCCGCTCAATGTGCCCCAGGGTTTCGTAAATGTAAAAAATGTGCCGCGGCTCAAAAAAGGTTGAAAATCACTGATATAAGGCACCCCCCGAAAATAAGGCGCAGTCAAGTTTACATACGGTACGGTGGAAAAAACATACGATACCATTCAAAAATGTTCATAGCGGTACCGTAAGAATGTGGCATCCCCTGCTGGCCCCTTCCATCGCTTTGTACCGTCCAGTGCAGCAGACACAGTCTGCTGCTGTCTCACCGCCATTACAGTCTCCACTACAGTGCGTAGACTGTAGTTCCTCTGGTGGCCGGAAGCTGCAATAGTGGGAGTATCCTGTTGTACCATATAAGTGCCGTCGTTTGTGTGGGTGGGTGCCATACTGACAGGTACCGTACCGTAATCAGTGTACCGTACGGTACACTTTCTTTGGGGGGTGTCAGCTTTTCTGCCTGTGAATTTGTCTTATTTGAGAAATATAAGGCACCCCCCGAAAATAAGACGTAGCACAATATATATGAGCTGGGGTGGCACAGCAGGTAGAGTGCTGTACTGCAGGCCACTGAAGCTGACTGTAGATCTGAAGGTCAGCGGTTCAAATCTCATCACCGGCTCAAGGTTGACTCAGCCTTCCATCCTTCCGAGGTGGGTCAAATGAGGACCCAGATTGTGGGGGCAATATGCTGGCTCTGTTAAAAAGTGCTATTGCTAACATGTTGTAAGCCGCCCTGAGTCTAAGGAGAAGGGCGGCATAAAAATCGAATGAATGAATGAATGAATGAATGAATGAATGAATGAATGAATGAAAGAACGAACGAACGAACGAACGAACAAACGAATGAACAAACAAACTAACTAACTAACTAACTAACTTTTGGAGCAAAAATTAATATAAGACAGTGTCTTATTTTTGGGGAAACACGGTAGAAGATCCAACAGAGGGGATTCCCTGTAGCACCGCCCGGATCCCATAAAACTTTCCGCAATTTTAAAACATCTCCCCAGGAAAAGAAAAAAATAATAGGTGAGGGCAACCTCTATCTCACCCAAGGCAATGCCTCCCTCTGTTTCCCCATCAGCTGGCAGCTCCTTCATGCCAGCGTGCCAAGAGGTGGATGAGGTTGCACCCAGACCCAGCATGACTTGATCATGCCTGTGCCCACACGGTACAGCTGTTTTATGCCCCAAATCTACTGGAAACAGTAAAAATAAAGAAAAAAAGAAAAAAAGAAAAGAGCAGGTTCTACAAGCATCCCATTTTCCAGCTCTTTGAGTCGGAAGTCCGATTTAAGCACTCAAGGTAAGAAAATGTCATTTCGGCGCTTGGTTTGTGATCCAGAAAAAAAACCTGATCCAAGTTGTGCTCTTTAAAAAAAAAAAAAAAAACCTAAGCAAGCGGTGCACTTCCAACGGATTAACTGGGCATCGCGAATTATTCAGAACTGCTTCAGTATTAAACATTTGGGTAAAATGAGGACCCGGATTGTGGGGGCAATTTATTCATTCATTCATTCATTCATTCATTCATTCATTCATTCATTCATTCGATTTTTATGCCTCCCTTCTCCTTAGACTCAGGGCGGCTTACAACATGTTAGCAATAGCACTTTTTAACAGAGCAAGGCTATTGCCCCCACAATCCGGCTCCTCATTTTACCCACCTCGGAAGGATGGAAGGCTGAGTCCACCTTGAGCCGGTGATGAGATTTGAACCGCTGACCTTCAGATCTACAAGTCAGCTTCAGTGGCCTACAGTACAGCACTCTACCTGCTCAATAGCAATAGCCTAGCTCTGCTAAAAAAGTGCTATTGCTAACATGTTGTAAGCCGCCCTGAGTCTAAGGAGAAGGACGGCATAAAAATCGAATGAATGAATGAATGAATGAATGAATGAATGAATGAATGAATGAATGAATGAATGAATGAATTGTTTATGTTGGAGAAAAAGACGGGGAAAGAAAAAAGATGTGCTAACATGGCTCTTTTAATAAGTTAGAACTTTGAGGAAGGCCATGCCTCGGACTCTAATGTCATTCTCGGATGCTATTTGGAACGCTGACATTGAAACCATTTCAGTGTCAGGTTTTAGGAGGATCGAGAAACCGAAAATCTCACCTCGCTGGTGTCTAAGGATTTCTGCTTCTCGTTTCCCGAAGGATCAGACGTGGAGAGGTCGAACGGCTTCTTTTTCAGTTCTTGGATGACCCAGTGCATTTCCTTGACCACTCCGAGGAGTTCCACAAACTGAAAACACGAAGAGACATTCTGGAGGACTGGAGGAACTCTTATATCTTTCCAAAAAAAGGTCCCACATTCACATTTGAACGGATGGTCCTTAGCCAAAAAGCCCTTCCTGACGCTTGGGTTTCCCACAACCCAGGAAATTTATGTTGGGAAGGGCTATCTGATGTACCTACCGTATTATTTTGGAGTACAGTGGTACCTCTACTTAAGAACGCCTCTACTTAAGAACTTTTCTAGATAAGAAACAGGTGTTCAAGATTCTCTCAAAAATCTTTCAAACATCCCTGCTCTGATTTGCAAGCGGATGCGAAATGGGCCTGTCCATTACCCTGGGGGGGGAGTTATTGACCCCCTTGGAGAGGGTCTACAACTTGGGCGTCCTCCTCGATCCACAGCTAACATTAGAGCACCATCTTTCAGCTGTGGCAAGGAGGGCATTTGTCCAGGTTCGCCTGGTGCACCAGTTGCGGCCCTATTTGGACAGGAAGTCATTGCTCATAGTCACTCATGCCCTCATCACCTCGAGGTTCGACTACTGCAATGCTCTCTACATGGGGTTACCTTTGAAGAGTGTTCGGAAATTTCAGATCGTGCAGAATGCGGCAGCAATAGCGACCATGGGCTTTCCTAAGTATGCCCATGTCTCATCAACACTCCGTGGCCTGCAATGGCTGCCGATCAGTTTCCGGTCGCAATTCAAAGTGTTGGGTATGACCTATCAAGCCCTTCATGGCACCAGACCAGAATACCTTCGGGACCGCCTTCTGCCGCATGAATCCCAGTGATCGATTAGGTCCCACAGAGTCAGGCCTTCTCTGGGTCCCGTCGACAAAACAATGTCATCTGGTGGGACCTAGGGAAAGAGCCTTCTCTGTGCCGGCCCAAGCCCTCTGGAATCAACTCCCCCCAGAGATTAGGACTGCCTCCACCCTCCTTGCCTTTTGCAAACTTTTGAAAACCCGCCTATGTCGCCAGGCTTGGGGAAATTGACATACCTCTAGCTGTTCCATTTCATGTATGGTTTGTTTGGATTGTATGATGGTTTTATAAAGGTTTTGTTATAATTGTTCTTAATATTAGATTTGTATTTCTGTATTATCTGTTGTGAGCCGTTCCAAGTCTTTGGAGAGGGACGGCATACAAGTCTAATAAATTATTATTATTATTATTATTATTATTATTATTATTATTATCATCATGGCCAACTAGCCATGGTCAACTTGCCATGGTCAGCTCATCATGGCCAACTTGCCACGGCCAATTCACCACGATCAACTCGTCATGGCCAAGTCATCATGGCCAACTTGCCACAGCCAACTCATCAATGTCAACTCATCATGGGCAACTCAACACAATCAACTCATCATGGCCAACTTGCAACAGTCAACTCACCACGGTCAACTCACCATGGTCAACTTGTCATGGCCAACTCTTCACGGCCAACTTGCCACAGCCAACTTGCTGCAGGACAATTCACCACAGGGCAATTAAACAATTCAATTTAATTATTCAAACTAAAATTTAAAAATCATTTTAATTTCTGTCATTCACACCTCATTCTGTCCCTCATTTTGCACCCTTTCTTTAATAATTTCCTTCCACTGTTTCTTTGATAGTAGCATAATTCTTTTCCTGCAAGGCATTGTCCTACAGCGAGTTAGCCATTGTGGGTTGTCTCACAGTGAGTTGGCCGTGGCGGGTTGGCTGGGGCGAATTGTCATAGACCCGCAGTGTGGTCTCAGAAATGGCTGCTCCAAAGGAAGACACAGTGATGTTAATAAGCTTTCTGGCAGACATAGAAGAAGGAAGCCAAATACCTTCTTTTTAAGCTCCTCCAAAGAGAGCTGGTCTACTGAACAGTCCCACCGATGATCCTGGTCCCGTAAGCAAATGCTCATGTATGACGTCTGGTTGCTCCAAGATAAAGTGGTATCTTCCAGGGGGAAAAGAAGGTCATGTGATCAAGGACTACTTCTGTCTGTCTCTGTCTGTCTGCCTGTCTGTCTACGGTATCTATCTCTCCATCTGTTTCTGTCTATTTGTCTGTCTATCTATCTATCTATCTATCTATCTATCTATCTATCTATCTATCTTTATCTATCTGTCTGTATCTATCTATGTCTGTCTATCCATTTATCTGCCTATATGTCTGTTTATCTTGTTTCTTTCTTTCTTTCCATCTATCTATGTTCCTTATATTTTTCTGAACCCTGAAATAAGTGCTTGCCTTATTGCCATGCACTCAAAAGCCCAATTGGGCTTATTATCAGGGGATGTCTTCTTTTGGGGAAAACAAGATATCTATGTTTCTATCCATATATCTATCTCTCTGTGTCTGTCTATCTATCTTAACTATTTGTCTGTCTGTTTGCCTGCTTGCCCTTCTACCTATCTATCTATCTATCTATCTATCTATCGAGTGAGCGAGCGAGCGAGTGAGCGACCGATTAATCGACCGACCGACCGACCAACGGACGACCGACCGACCAACCTACCTACAAGCCATATTCTTATTTGAAAACCTGGACTACTCTTCCTGCTTTTCACGTCTTTCTTCTTTTCGTAATGCGATTCTGGCCCATTTGAAATTATATGCTGACTTCAGCACTCCTTTTAAAAACATCCCTCTGCCCATCCAGATTTGTACGACCAAGGTATGGCCTTATACTCCAGAGGCTGGGAGGAAAGAAGCCTTCCCATCTTCTCCACCCCTGTTCCTTTTCTATCCCACTTAGGCACCCCCTTACACTCCCCCCCAGATGTTTTCACTCGCCTTCCTGACATCTTAAGATGCACCTCCTACGTCCCCACTTAGCTATCAGCATGCGTTGTGGATCCTCTGTACAATTACAGTTTGCATTGGTAGCGTGGCATTTTAAAAATAATTTTAAACAGGTGCATGAAACACGGCGGAAGAGGGAGCGAAGGCACGCACGAGAGAGAGAGGGAAGGAGAGGGAGAGGGAGAGAGAGAGGAGGGTGGACTTATTCTTCCATAGTTAAGAATATGGTTATGACCTATAAAGCCCTTCATGGCATCGGACCAGAATATCTCCGGGACCGCCTTCTGCCGCACGAATCCCAGCAACCAGTTAGGTCCCAAAGAGTTGGCCTTCTCCGGGTCCCGTCGACTAAACAATACCGTCTGGCAGGACCCAGGGGAAGAGCCTTCTCTGTGGTGGCCCCAACCCTCTGGAATCAACTCCCCCCAGAGATCATAGTTGCCCCCACCCTCCTTGCCTTTCGTAAGCTCCTTAAAACCCACCTCTGTCGTCAGGCATGGGGGAATTGAGATATTCCCTTCCCCCTAGGCTTATAAAATGTATGCTTGGTATGTCTGTATGTACGATTGGTTTCTCAAATTAGGGTTTCTTAATTTAACTTAAACTTAAATATTAGATTTGTTTATATTGTCTTATTATTGTTGTTAGCCGCCCTGAGTCTACGGAGAGGGGCGTCATACAAATCAAATCAAATCAAATCAAATATCAATAAATAAATTTTTGTGAAAACGACATTGAGGTCTCCAGGGGAGCAAAGGAAAGCCAGGTTAAATAAAAATGCCAATTTTATTTTTATTTTTCAATTTTTTTTTTTTTCGCTATTGGCACAATGGACCACGGGAACTGAATTGCAATGAGCGGCTTACATTGTTTTAAAGATACAATTTGTGTGGTGGGAAGCTGTCCTAAGCAGCTTATTTCAAATCTAGATCAAGTGGGAAAGGAGAGGAAGAGGGGAAAGAGACCTCTCACCTCCATTACCAAGCTCAGTAATGCCAGCAGTGTCAAGCCCGGTGCAGAAGTTGGTGATAAATTAACGGCTTGCCACACTATCTGAAGGCGGCCTGATGTTTATGGGAACGTGGGAGGGATGATTTTTCAGGAGGGAACAGAGGCATCTGAATGCTTAACTGAAGCATTCTTTCCAGTGACTCAAGGACATCCTATGCCCACCCAACTGGGTGGAAGTGGAAGGAGTTTCCGGTCACAATTCAAGCCCTACATGGCATTGGACCAGATTACCTCCGGAACCGCCTGCTACCGCACGAATCCCAGGGACCGATAAGGTCCCACAGAGTTGGCCTTCTCCGGGTCCCGTCGACTAAACAATGTCGTTTGGCGGGCCCCAGGGGAAGAGCCTTCTCTGTGGCGGCCCCGGCCCTCTGGAAACAACTCCCCCCGGAGATTAGAACTGCCCCCACCCTCCCTGTCTTTCGTAAACTACTCAAGACTCACTTATGCCGCCAGGCATGGGGGAGTTAAGATATTCCTTCCCCCTAGGCCATTACAAGTTATGCATGGTATGTTTGTGCGTATGTTCGGTTTTATAATAAGGGGTTTTAGTTGTTTTATTAATTGAATTGTTACATGCTGTTTTTATCATTGTTGTTAGCCGCCCCGAGTCTACGGAGAGGGGCAGCATACCAATCCAATAAATAATAATAATAATAATAATAATAATAATAATAATAATAATAATAATAGGACTGGCCACGCTGGCACAATCTGAGTAGGCAACGTGACAAGTTTGTAGGTGGGGGGGACAAGGGATGTGACCATTCAACTGAGTGGGAAATAAATTGGAACTTTGAGGAGTACTTTGACTCAGACTCTGATTTAGTTGGGATATTACCTGGAATCTTGACAAGCAGATCACCAAAAAAACCCCAACAAATCAGTTGGGTAAGATGGTCCTGTCGGTGTTCTTTGTCCCAAGCCGGTTGGCCAAATGCATTAGGAAATGCATAAATGGAACATGATGATGGAGGCTACTTTAGATGGAGCCACGAATGTGAGGATGGAGGCTACCTAAGATACAGCCATGAACTTGAGAATGGATGCTACCAAGCCGTGAAGGCTGTTATTCCTATGTAGCCTTTTCTCTACTCTCTTTGGACCGCGAGAGGTTTATTTTGCCACCTGTTCTGCTCACCTTCCTTCCTGTTATCCCGGATTTGCTCTTCCAACCTTCGCCGCAAATTCCAGGTCTCCACGATGCCTTCTTCGAGTTGCTTCCGCAGGGCCAAGATGGCGTTTAGCTCCTCCTGCAGATTGTTTATGCTGAATAAAAAGAGGGAAAAAAGAAAGACTTTTTTAGCTGAAGACTGGCAGTTGTATTGGCAGTTCTGTGTTAGCAAATACTTCAGAAGAAAATGATTTAGGGATAGTGATTTCTGACAGTCTCAAAATGGGTGAACAGTGCAGTCAGGCGGTAGGGAAAGCAAGTAGGATGCTTGGCTGCATAGCTAGAGGTATAACAAGCAGGAAGAGGGAGATGATCCCCTTATATAGAGCGCTGGTGAGACCCCATTTGGAGTACTGTGTTCAGTTCTGGAGACCTCACCTACAAAAAGATATTGACAAAATTGAACGGGTCCAAAAACGGGCTACAAGAATGGTGGAAGGTCTTAAGCATAAAACGTATCAGGAAAGACTTAATGAACTCAATCTGTATAGTCTGGAGGACAGAAGGAAAAAGGGGGACATGATCGAAACATATAAATATATTAAAGGGTTAAATAAGGTCCAGGAGGGAAGTGTTTTTAATAGGAAAGTGAACACAAGAACAAGGGGACACAATCTGAAGTTAGTTGGGGGGAAGATCAAAAGCAACATGAGAAAATATTATTTCACTGAAAGAGTAGTAGATCCTTGGAACAAACTTCCCGCAGACGTGGTTGGTAAATCCACAGGAACTGAATTTAAACATGCCTGGGATAAACATAGATCCATCCTAAGATAAAATACAGAAAATAGTATAAGGGCAGACTAGATGGACCATGAGGTCTTTTTCTGCCGTCAGACTTCTATGTTTCTATGTTTCTATGTTTCTAAGACCAAATGAGACCAAGCTCACAAAATATTTTTGGGGGAGGGGGATTGTGCTCTGGACCTCTGGCGCCTTTTTATCCGTACATTAAAAGACCTCCTTCTAAAGCAGAAAGACACGAAGTCGCTTTGAAAGCCTCTGGAAAGAACAGGATAAACAGTATATTTTACAGAAGATTAAAATGAAAGTTAAAAACAAAGGCGTCGTTTGGTCCCCAGGGTGGTGTTCATCTTTCAAACTTTTATGACATCCTTGAGCTTCAAACTTATTTTATTTTTTTTCCGCAGCAAGGAAAAATTGCAACTCTGTTCTGACCTGGGCTTCGTGATAGGCCTAGAAAGCCTAGAACTAAGACGCCTTAAACAAGATCTAAGTATTGCCCACAAGATCATATGCTGCAAGGTCCTGCCTGTCGGCGACTACTTCAGCTTCCGGATATATGAATAATCTAATTATCACAGATAACCCCCACTCGGTTAAAGACCTATAATAACAAAAGATTTAAGTGCCAAAGCCCACTGCAATAACATAGCCAAGAAGGCTTCAAGAGTTGTAAACCTAATCCTACGTAGCTTCTGCTCTGGCAATCTCACACTGCTTACCAGAGCTTACAAAACTTTTGCCAGACCCATCCTCGAATACAGCTCATCTGTTTGGAACCCATATTGCATCTCAGACATTAACACCCTTGAAAATGTCCAAAGATACTTCACCGGAAGAGCCCTTCACTCCTCCACTCGAAATAGAATCCCCTATGAGACTAGACTTTCAATCCTGGGCCTAGAAAGCCTAGAACTAAGACGCCTTAAACAAGATTGCCCACAAGATCATATGCTGCAGCGTCCTGCCTGTCAACAGCTACTTCAGCTTCAACCACAACAACACAAGAGCACACAACAGATTTAAACTTAATATTAACCACTCCAAACTTGACTGTAAAAAATATGACTTCAGTAACCGAGTCTACGGAGAGGGGCGGCATACAAATCTAATAAATAAATAAATAAATAAAAATAATAAAATAAATAAATAAATAAACCGAGTTGTCGAAGCGTGGAACTCATTACCGGACTCCGTAGTGTCATCCCCAAACCCCCAACACTTTAGATTATCTATGGTTGACCGATCCAGATTCCTAAGAGGTCAGTAAGGGGCGAGTACAAGTGCACTAGAGTGCCTTCCGTCCCCTGTCCTATTGCTCTCCTATATCTCCTATACCTTTCTTCTATTCCTATATCTCTTCTTCTATTCTTTCATTGATATGTTCTATTACTATATCTTCTTTTCTATTCTTTCTTACCGTGTTTCCCCGATAGTAAGACACCCCCGATTGTAAGACGTATCGCGGGTTTCAGGGGGGTCGGCTAATATAAGCCGTACCCCAAAAGTAAGACATATGTCTTACTTTCGGGGAAACACGGGGGTATTGCCGGGGGGGGGGAGCCCGATGACGTCGCTTCCAAGCTCCCTGCGTGCCCCTCGCCTTCGCCTCGCCGCGGCGCCACCGCCTCTTCCCCGGCTTGGCAAAGCTAAGGACAGCGCTGGTCCGAAGCGAGCCGAGCGGGCGGCGGCTTGCAGCAAAGGCGCTCGTCCCAGCAACCGAGTCCTGCCGAAGCTCGGCTGCAAGCAGCCAGCGAGGCCGACCGGCTCCGAGGCGAGCGGCCGGAGCTGCGCCCTCCTTCGCCCGCCTCCTTTCCGGCAGGCAGGTGGGGCTGCCCAACTGCGCAGAGCGGCTCCTCCCCTCCAGACACACGCTTCCCCGACACGCATCTGCGGCTCCACGCGTGCACGCCGCTTGGAGCCCTGAGGTTGAACTTGGAAAAGGGCTCACGAGGCTCCTGTCCCGCGGCTGCCCTTCTGGACTCTGGGGAGATGCCTTCGGGAACACGACCCTTTCAATTTTTTTCCAATGTAAGACATACCCCGAAAGTAAGACGCAGTGGGGATTTTGGGGGTAAAAAGAAAGTAAGACACTGTCTTACTTTCGGGGAAACACGGTAGATATATTTTACTATGAGTATCTCCTCTATAACCTTCATCATGTATTTTACTGTGTGTGTGTGTGTGTGTGTGTGTGTGTGTGTCTGTATATATATATATATACCTGAACTTTTGCCGAACCTCCGGGTTCGGCGTTTGGGAGGCCGCCGAGAAGCCCCGCCGCCCGGCTGTCATCTTTTGAAACAGCAGGGGGACTTCTCGGCAGCCTCCCGAACGCCGAACCTGGAAGTTCGGGTTTGGCGTTCGGGTTCAGGAGGACGCTGAGAAGCCCCCCCGCCTGTTTCAAAAGACGACAGCCGGGCGGCGGGGCTTTGCGGCCGCGGCAGGTTCGTAAGAAGGAAAAAGTTCGTAAGAAGAGGCAAAAAATTTCTGAACCCCGGGTTCATATCTCGGGTTGTTCGTAAGACGAGGGGTTCGTATCATGAGGTACCACTGTAGTTCCAAATTAATTATTTTCGGTATTCATCGTACCTCCCTACCTTGACCTCTAATGTTGTCATCTAGGTATCCAAATTTTCTTCTAATAGAATTCCACATTGATTTCCTTTAACCTTATTAAAATATTTTCATCTTATTCTTAAAGACAGAACTAAGTCATTGTATCTACTCCCCCTTCTCATGTATTCGCCTTAAAAAATAACTAAAGACCCTTACTACCTCTTCCTATCTAAAATAAAAAAGACTATAAGCTAAGAAAAAAAGAAAGTATAATAATAAAAAAAGAAAAGAAAAAAGAACCAAGCACTATCACTATTAAAAAAAATTTTTTTTAAAAATTTTTTTTTAAAGGAAAAAAAGAGAAAAGAAAAAAACAAAATCTTTGGTCGCACTGATGGATGATCTCTAGCGGGGTCGGGATAGGGGTCACTCCTCTATCCTGGTGCTTCTTGACCTCTCAGCGGCTTTCGATACTATCAACCATGCTATCCTTCTGTGCTGTTTGGAGGGTTTAGGAGTGGGAGGCATTGTCCTACAGTGGTTCGCCTCCTACCTCTCCAGTTGGTCGCAGTCGGTGTTAGCAGGGGGTCAGCAGTCGACTCCGAGGTCCCTCACTTGTGGGGTACCTCAGGGGTCAGTTCTCTCACCCTGCTGTTTAATAATCTGTATGAACCCGCTGGGTGGGGACCATCCAAGGGCACTGGGTGAGATACCATCAGTATGCTGATTTGCGAACGGCTGCTTAGAAATTTACGATGGTAGGCAACATTATGTTGAACGTTACGCTCATTGCTACAAAGCTAAGGGGATACATGAAAAGCTAAAATACATGAAGGGTTTGGTTGGCCCTTCTTCAGACATGGGGCGCTTGGGGGGGGGCAGCCAACAGCAGCCTGATGCTTTTTAAGTAAAGTTCTTTATTGCAGGGAGATTAAAGGGGGGGAAAGAGGGAGAAGGAAACTAAAGAAGGAGAAGGGACTTAAATACTATTAAATGCTTGGTTCTTTCAAAAAAAGGAAAAACAAATACATAAACGCAAAGGCAATTTTCAAAGTCAGCTCCTTCGTTCTCAGGAAATAACCTTTCCCACCCCTCTTTTTATTTTTGAAAGGAGCCAAAATGGTGGAAGGGAGAGGAAGGGAGGAGAAAATGGGGAGGGGCGGAGTTGGGGAAGGAAGGAAGGAAGAAGGAGGAGGAGGAGGAGGAAGGAAGGAAGGAAGGAAGGAAGGAAGGAAGGAAGGAAGAAGGAAGGAAGGAAGGAAGGAAGGAAGGAAGGAAGAAGGAAGGAAGGAAGGAAGGAAGGAAGGAAGGAAGGAAGGAAGGAAGGAAGGAAGGAAGGAAGGAAGGAAAGTAGTTCTCAGAATTAAGCACTGCTTGGAAACGAATAAATACATAAATGCCAAAAGGCTGCACATTCATTTCCTTACTGAAGGGCATTACTTGATTAAAGGTGACACAGCTGGGATTCAGTTATTGGCAAGGTGGTGGGGGGGAGGCTGGATCCAACATTCCCTCCATCATCTTGAGGCACAGACTGGAGGGGAGACTCCTCCACAAAGGAACAAGAACAAGATCTCTGAACTGCTGTTCGTTAAACTCAGATTACATTGGGGACTAATTCATGCTCTTTATTCAGTGTCCTTAACAACACCAAAGATACTTCAGCCCCTCTCTTTCCATTCTCCTCCTGCTCTTCCTTCTTCTCTCTTCCTCCACCTCCTCCTCCCCTTCCCCTTCTCCTCCTCCTCTTCTTCCTCATCTCCTCTTCCTTCTGTTTCTCCCCATTCTCCTCCTCCTGCTCTTCCTTCTCCTTCTCCTCTTCCCCTTCTCTTCCTCCTCCTCTTTCTTCTCCTTCTCCTCATCCCCTTCTCCTCCTCTTCCTCTCCTCCTCCTGCTCTTCCTTCTCCTTCTCCTCTTCCCTTCTCTTCCTCTCCTCCTCTTTCTTTTCCTCCCCTCCTCTTCCCATTCACCTCCTCCTCTTTCTTCTCTCTTCCTCCCATCTTCTCACCTTCCCTCCCATCTCCTCCTCCTGCTCTCCTCTTCCTTCTCCTCCTCTCTTCCTCCACCTCCTCCTCCCCTTCTCCTTTTCCTTCCAAATCCTCTCCTCCTCTTCCCCTTCTCCTCATCCCCCTGCTCTTTTCCTTCTCCTTCTCCTCTTCCCATTCTCTTGTTCTTCCTTCTCCTCCTCCCTTTCTCTTCCTCCATTCTTGTCCTTCTCCTCTTCCTTCTCTTCCTGCTCCTTCTTCTCCTCCTCTCTTCCTCCACCTCTTCTTCCCCTTCTCCTCCTTTTTCCTTTTCTCTCCTCCTCCTTCTCTCTCCCTCTCTCCTCTCCTCCCTCCTAGTTTTCCATTATAATTTTTAATTAGCCTCGTTTGTATATCCGTTGATTGATTTCTTGTAACCAGTATCGTTTCTGAACAGAGAAATAAAAAAAGGAGAATTCTCCCCGGGGGAACCAGCCCTATACGAACCCCAGAGGGAGTCTTTATTTATTTAATTACTTGATTAGATTTCTACACCGCCCAAATCCCTAGGGATTCAGGACAGCAAAAATAAACGTGGATAAAAACATTTCCACTTAAAATAATTGCAGCCATCCGTACATTTATGAGCCAACCTCACTAGTAACCCTCCCCACCCCAAGGTCAATGGCCCCACGCTTGTTGGAAAAGCCGGGTCTTTATGGCTTTCCAAAAGGCCAATAAGGGGGCAGCAGTGCAGATCTCAGGAGGTAGCTGATTCCAGAGAATCGGGCCAGCACAGAGAAGGCCCTCCCCATGGACCCGCCACTCGATACTGTTTAGCTGATGGGACCCGAAGACGACCAACCCTGTAGGATCTAATCCAGGGGTAGGCAAAGTTGGCTCTTCTATGACATGCGGACTTCAACTCCCAGAATTCCTGAGCTAGCATGATTGGCTCAGGAATTCTGGGAGTTGAAGTCCACAAGTCATAGAAGGGCCAACTTTGCCTACTTCTGATCTAACCGGTTGCTGGGAGGTATATGGTAGAATATCTCCCAGTGACTGGTTTATGGACCTCGCCCATGTAGTCCATCCCTTCTCACCCACATAAAGGCCAAATGGAGATAAATGGAAATCTCAATAGTTTCATGCAAGAACCCAAGCAGAGATTTGGCACCAGGATCTCCACGAAGTGTCACGCCTCATGAGGCTAGCCAAGAAATACATCTCCTCTTCTCCCTGTTGTTTTTTGTGGCTGGGTTTTTGTGCAGGGGTTTTTGTGCGTTGAGAAACCCTGGGAAAGGTTGCCCAGAAGCCACTTTTTCAACTTGGAGGCAAAGTAGATTCTGCTCACCCATCGGCACCTTTCAAAGACTTGATCAGAGTTGAAAAAATGACGTGCTCTTTTCGAAGCGTTTCAAGCATTTCAGAGTATTCAGATTCCTTGATTCTCTGCAAAAGGAAAAAAATAGCTGGTTTACCTTAAGCAAAATGAGGTGGCAAGCTCTTAAGGCTAAAGGCTAAAAGATATGAAGAATGGTTGCAAGAACTGGGCATGGCTAGATGATGATAGGTCTTACCTCCAGTTCATGCATCATTTTGGTCACCAGCTGCTCGGATTGGGCTGTGCATTTTTCTTCCATTAGAGCTTCGTTCTGTCTCTGAATACTCTCTTTATTTTTCTCCAGGGTTTGAAACTTCCTGGACCATTCCTTCAGCCTCAAATCTTTCTCTCTAATGACCCCATCAAGAGTCTGTGCAAAAAAACATAAACAGAAAAAACCAATAACAGGAAACAAACAATGCTTGTTGTTTGCCAGCAGATCGCTGGGTTAAAAAGGCATGTTTCGAAAAGACCCAAATCATTGATGATGATGATGATGATGATAATAATAATAATAATAATAATTTATTGCATTAGTATGCCGCCCCTCTCCGCAGACTCGGGGCGGCTAACAACAATAATAAACACAACATGTACAATCCAATAATAAAAACAACTAAAAACCCCTATTATAAAACCAAACATACACACAAACATACCATGCATAACTTGTAATGGCCTAGGGGGAAGAGCTATCTCAGCTCCCCCATGCCTGGCAGTATAAATGAGTCTTGAGTAGTTTACGAAGACAGGGAGGGTGGGGGCAGTTCTAATCTCCAGGAGGAGTTGGTTCCAGAGGGGCCAGGGCTGCCACAGAGAAGGCTCTTCCCCTGGGGCCCACCAAACAACATTGTTTAGTCGACGGGACCCGGAGAAGGCCAACTCTGTGGGACCTTATCGGTCGCTGGGATTCGTGCGGTAGCAGGCGGTTCCGGAGGTCAATCTTGATGTCAATCTTGGCGCGTCTTCAGAGGTTCCAGCAAAGGAACCCTGTGAAATGCAACCATTTTTTGAAAGCCAAGAAAATCAGGGAGTTAATGAGGGAGGAGAAATCAGAATAATAGAGTTGCTTCTCTTACCTGGAGCAGCTCATCCTTGTGAGCAACGCCGTCCGTCAAGCGTGCGATGACCAGTTCCTGGTTCTGCAATCTTTGATCCTCTTCGCTCAAAAGGACCGTGTAATGCAACTCCATCGTCTTTTCCTTCTCAGCCAACTCGTTCTGAGTTTTTTCCAACTGGTTTCGAAGGTCCTGGTGCGGTAGGGGAGGCGGAAAGGAGACAAGAAAGCGTACGGGATTATTGGGAGAGATCTGGATACATTGCAGGGGGTCCTCATGTTCTGTCTCAGCGCCGAGCCCCCAGTAATGGGGGACAACAAATTAAACATGAGCCAACGATGTGCAGCGGCGGCTAAAATAGCCAACACAATCTTAAGATGCATAAACAGAGGAATACACTCCAAGACAAGGGAGGTGATAATACCACTCTATAATGCCCTAGTTAGACCACACCTAGAGTACTGCATTCGGTTTTGGTCACCACACAACAAAAGAGGCATTGATACTCCAGAAATACTGCAACCAGAATGATAAAGGGACTAGAAACTAGAACATACGAGGAAAGGTTGGAGGAATTGGCCATGGATAGTCTAGCAAAGAGGAGGTCCATGGGGGGATGTTCTGCCGGGCTCTCTGATAGGAGCCTCCCGAAAATTCAAGGGTACAAATTTCAGACACACACACGTTTGAAAATTCAAAACAATGTTCTTTATCACAAAAGTCAAAATAAACTAAGCACTCTTTGTATTGCAAAGAGCACTGTTCCCAAACAACTGGGTAGTCTGTACAATTTCCCTTAAGCAGTCATTAAGTACTTAGCCAGCAGCTGTGGAGAAACTTCACACCCCTTCTTCTTCCAACAAAGTGAAACACACACACACACGTTGCTCTACTTTGGTTTCAAAGGCGTGAAAAAGCAACAAAGTCCAGAAAACACAGGATTCCTGCCGAACTGCGATCAGATACTCTTCCACAATGGCCAAACCCACATGCTGCCATTTATAGCAGCAGCCCTAATTACTGGAGCCCCACCCAAACACAGGTGCCCCCCCTTATTTCCTGTAATATGTTCTTACTTTTTCTCTTCTACGCATAATTCTGCGCTTGTGCGGGTCCAAAATGTCATCATCTGAAGCAATAGAAGATAAGGAAGATTGACTGCCTTGGCTGTGTGCCAAGCCCTCCTCTGCCAAGTCACTCCCACCTTCTTCTTCGTCCGGGGAAACTAAACTCTGAACTGATTCTGTCGGCAATAACACAGGCCTGTGACATGTTGAAGTTTCCCCTGCATCCACCTCCCCATTCCCTGGGGCAGGAGCTGGGCCACAACAGGGGGACATGATAGCAGTGTACAAATACTTGAGATACTGCCACAGGGAGGAGGGGAACACATTATTTTCGAAAGCACCAGAGAGCCAGACAAGGAGCAACAGTTGGAAGCTGTCCAAGGAGAGATTCAACCTGGAAATAAGGAGGAACTTTCTGATGGTGAGAGCAATCAACCAGTGGAACGGCTTGCCCGCAGAGATGGCGAATGCTCCAACACTAAAGACTTTCAAGAAAAGACTGGACTGCTACCGGACTAGTGTGATGTAGGCTCTGCATGGGGTTGGACTAGATGACCTGCAAGGTCCCTTCCAACTCTAATGATAAAATAAAAAAAGATAAAATAAATCAGATGCACACCAATTGTATAACTAATAAAAGGATTTAATATTTACAAGTCTCAGACTTTTAAAGAGTCTTTTAAAAATCTTTTCCAAAAGGAGAATCTAGTCTAGCAAAGTCTTATCAGCTGGCTAGAGTCCCAGAGAGAAGGTATGCACCACAATAATTACCAGGTGAAGGAAGATTTCAAAGGCGTAGATATCAGAAGCTAACTAGAAAGCCGCAGCTCATTAGCAAAGCCAAGAATGGGTTCATTTGAAAGACAAACCACAGTTCTGCTCATTTGTGCTTGACTCTGCCAGGCAGGGCGATCCGTTTTTGGGGGTTTTACATAATTTTCCCCCAACTTTTAAACATTTTAAGACAGTTTGGTTTTTTCCCTGATTTATTCTGGTTTTTTTCACAAATTCCCTGATAATTCCCTGATATTTCCCGAACTGCCAATTGCCTTGATAATTCCCTGATTTCCCTGTTTTCCAGGTTTGCTGGACACTCCGATTCAAGAACTTGGAACTGCTGCTAAATCTCCGTTCTTTTTTTAATACATTCTATATGTTCGAAACGCCCCTTGATTCCCCTGTTCGCTTTGCAAACGTTCTGTTTTGAGCCGCCCGATCTCATTTGAAAAAATCTGTATTAGCTTCTGGCTGTCTAGGGATTTCATAATAGGTGTGAAATCTGGTAAAAAGGCCTGAAATGTTAACAAGCGCAGTAGGGAAATATAAAAAAAAATAAAAAATAAGATTGCACGCGTCGCTCGGATATAGCCCTAGAGAATTGCAGTTCTGGGTCAAACGTGCTAAACTTCTCCCCAGATTGAAAATATTTTTTGCACATCAAAACAGGGCAACAACAGGGGGTGTTTTTTTGTGTTTTTTTTTTAGATAAACACCCAACCAGATGCTCAGAAGATATTCCAGCTTTTTTTAAAAAATAAATAAAACACAGATATCACTTTAACACCACTCTGAAAAAGAAATGGGAAAGAATTCAGCAGAAAAACAGAATTTATAAAGTGATCCTGTAGCAACCGAATGCATCAGCAATAAAACCCATTCATTTAAAAAACCTGACTCAATGCTGTACTCTTAAAGGTGGGGCCGGAATTTAGGTTACTAAATGAGATGTCTGTTAAATGGGTTTTGCCCCATTTTACAACTTTTCTTGCTAATGCTTATTAAGTGAATCAAGATGGAAAGGGAAAGGGGGGACATGATCAAAACATTTAAATATGTTAAAGGGTTAAATAAGGTTCAGGAGGGAAGTGTTCTTAATAGGAAAGTGAACCCAAGGAAAAGGGGGCACAATCTGAGGTTAGTTAGGAGAAAGATCAGAAGCAACATGAGAAAATATTATTTGACTGAAAGAGTAGTAGATGCTTGGAACAAACTTCCAGCAGACATGGCTGGTAAATCCACGGTAGCTGAATTTAAACATGCCTGGGATAAACATATATCCATCCTAAGGTAAAATACAGGAAATAGTATAAGGGCAGATTAGATGGACCATGAGGTCTCTTTCTGCCGTCAATCTTCTATGTTTCTATGAATCTATGTACAAATATGAATACTAGGCCCTATCTAACCAAATGAAATTCAATGAAGAGAAAAGTAAACTCTTACACTTTGTTCTGCCGACGTGTCTCAAACGCCCGTAATTACAGGGTAATTAGTCCAGGAAGACACACACCACACGATAAAAGGGAAAACCCAAAAGTTTTTATAAACAGAAAAAACAGAAACAGTTCCCTTTTTAAATGCCAAAGGGATTTTCTGGTACACACAAGGCACAGGTTAAATGCAATCCAATTGCTCGCCCAATAACTGGGAAATTGAGTCCAATTCTAAAGTCCAGAGAGTCCACACACACAATCCTGAACAGCACAAAAACCATGATCTTGACAAAACAATGAATCAGATAAACTGCCATGAGGCTAAAACACCAGGTTGCACTTTTATCTGTAGCACTAATTACAGCAGCTCCACCCAACCACAGGTGGCCTCATTTTCTCTTGTAATAATCCTTCATTTGTTGTCTCCTATGCATCACTCTACGCATGCGTGGATGTGTCATTAATTCTTGTTCAGAATCCAGGGATGATACGGATGATTGATGTCCACCTGGGCTGTCTGCCAGACTCCCCTCTTCCCTGTCACTCACGCTTCCTTGGTCAGAGGAGGCTTCGTCGGCAGATTCCATCGGGAGGAAAACAGGCCTGCGGCATGTGGATGTTTCCCCCACATCCACCTGCACATTCCTTGGGGCAGGAGCTGGGCCAGAGCTAACCACAACAGGTACACATATAGAGTTAATAGCAGTAACTGTGAGGGATCTCGGAGTCTTAATGTCAAGCCGGTGCAGAAGTTGGTGATAAATTAACGGCTGGCCACAACTATCTATAGAAGGCCTGGTGTTTATGGGAAGGGTGATTTTTATGAGCGAGCAGATGCAGCCACAAAGCGTTCTTTCGAGGGGTTCAAGGACATCCTATGTCCACCTACCTTGGCGGAAGCGGAAGGAGGACTGGCCACGTTGGCACAATCTGAATGGGCAAAGTGACAAGTTTGTGGGTGGGGAAGATAAGGGATATGAACTTTCAAATGGGTGGGAAACTCAGATTCAGGTGTCCCAGTGTAGGTGCACACACATTTTTGCAAAAACCGGCTCTTTTCCCCCAAAAAATGGAGTGCACAACAGGTTTGGAGGCCTGCAGAGTGTTCCTGGGGGCTGGGGGAAGCAAAAACGCCCCAGGTTTTTTTTTTGGGGGGGGGGTGGGGTTGCCTCATTTTTCAGTCCCTTTCTTAGCCTTAACTCACCTGTTTCAATGGGAAAAAATAATGAGGTTATATATTCTGCCTGTAACTCCTGGAGTAAAAGGCTTTCGATAGAAATTGTAAATAAATCAAAACTGTATCAAGCCGAAGAAAATCAAGTTGCTCAGGTGGCCGAAGATATTGAAAACACACACACACACACACAAAAAAAAAATACCATACCTGTGATTCGTGGAAGGGAATTTGTGTTGCTGCTACCCACAATTAAACCACAGGTTGGTATTAATATCTCAAGAGTGCCTTGCTCACTGAAGCCGCTCACTGCACCTAAACCAGTATGGAGCTCGCCATCCTTAGCGCCGTTCCATTTTAGAGACCATTTAATTTCCCAGCCTCTTAGCTTCTTATTCCTTCCGAATTGGGCGTAAAGGAGCCAAGAAAATAAAATAGAAAAGAAAACGGGGGGGGATGGTTCATTGTGCAAGTTTTATGGACTGGCAACCCAGCGGAGCAGCTGTCTCTCGCCTGCCGTTAAGGAAGATGGGGAACGTGGCGTGGCTCGCTGGCAAAAAGCTTTGCGTTAGCATGCCTTCAAAGAGACCGCCGTTAAGAAAACACCGGGGCGCGCTTTTCGTTCCCGCTTGCTTGGAGGATGAGCAAAGATTGCACACCCGAGGCCCTTGGTGCAATGTATTTAATAACTTCAGGAACCGTGTGTGTGTATGTATTTTGCACATTTCGTCAAACAACGGAGCTTGGGTTCTGAAAATACAGTGGTATCTCTACCTACAAACGCCTCTACTTACAAACTTTTCTAGATAAGAACCGGGTGTTCAAGACTTTTTTGCCTCTTCTCAAGAACCATTTTCTACTTACAAACCCGAGGCTCTGAACCTGTAACCGGAAAAGGTGGGGAGAAGCCTCCATGGGGCCTCTCTAGGAATATCCTGGGAGGAAACAAGGACGGAAAAGGCGGGGAGAAGCCTCCATGGGGCCTCTGTAGGAATCTCCAGGGAGGAAACAGAGCCGGAAAAGGCAGGGAGAAGCCTCCATGGGGCCTCTCTAGGAATCTCCTGGGAGAAAGCAGGGCCGGAACAGGCGGGGAGAAGCCTCTGCGGGACCTCTCTAAGAATCTCCAGGGAGAAAACAGGGCCAGGAAAAAGCGGGGAGAAGTCTCTGTGGGGCCTCTCTAGGAATCTCCTGGGAGGAAACAGGGCCAGAAAAGGCGGGGAGAAGCCTCTGCGGGACCTCTCTAAGAATCTCCAGGGAGGAAACAGGGCTGGGAAAAAGCGGGGAGAAGTCTCTGTGGGGCCTCTCTAGGAATCTCCTGGGAGAAAGCAGGGCCGGAAAAGGCGGGGAGAAGCCTCTGTGGGACCTCTCTAAGAATCTCCAGGGAGGAAACAGGGCCGGAAAAAGCGGGGAGAAGTCTCTGTGGGGCCTCTCTAGGAATCTCCTGGGAGGAAACAGGGCCGGAAAAGGCAGGGAGAAGCCTCTGCGAGACCTCTCTAAGAATCTCCAAGGAGAAAACAGGGCCGGGAAAAAGTGGGGAGAAGTCTCTGTGGGGGCCTCTCTAGGAATCTCCTGGGAGGAAACAGGGCTGGAAAAGGCAAAGAGAAGCCTCCGTGGAGCCTCTCTAGGAATCTCCTGAAGGGAAACAGGACCTCCACCCTCCCTGTGGTTTCCTCAATCACACACATTATTTGCTTTTACATTGATTCCTATGGGAAAAATTGCTTCTTCTTACAAACTTGTCTACGTAAGAACCTGGTCACGGAACGATTTAAGTTCGTTAAGTAGAGGTACCACTGTACAGGGAGGCCATAATAACAGAGCCTAAATTTTTGGTGGCTAGATGAGAAGTTGAGCCAATTCCTCCCCGTTTTTAACGACCTTTCTTGCCACAGCTGTTAAGTGAATCACTGCAGTTGTTGTTAAGTTAATAACTTGGTTATTGAGCGAGGCAGGCTTCCTTATTGATTTTGCTTGTCGGAAGATCACGAGACCTGGGACTGTCGTAAGTAAGATCACGAGAAATTTTCTGACAACGAGAACGATTAACCAACGGAACAGAAGTTGCCTTCAGAGGTTGTGGGAGCTTCATCACTGGAGGCTTTCAAGAAGAGAATGGACTGCCATCTGTCAGAAATGGTGTAGAGCAGTGATGGCGAACCTTTTTTTCCTCGAGTGCCACATGCACAAGTGCCCACACCCATAATTCAATGCCTGGGGAGGGCAAAAACAACTTCCCCCACTCCCCAGAGGCCTTCTGGAGGCTGGAAACAGCCTCTTTCCCAACTTCTGGTGGGCCCAGTAGGCTCATGTTTCGTCCTCACTAGGCTCCAAAGGCTTCCCTGGAGCCAGGGGAGGGTAAAAACGCCCTCCCCCATTCCCCTGGAGGCTCTCTGGAAGCCAAAAATGCCCTCCCAAAGCCTCTGTGCGAGCCAAAAATCAGCTGGCCAGCAAACACATGCACATTGGAGCTGAGCTAGGGCAACAGCTTGTGTGCCAGAAGATATGGCTTCGTGTGCCACCTGTGGCACCCATGCCATAGTTTCACCATCACTGGTGTAGGGTCTTATGCTTAAGCAGGGGGTTGGACCTTAATTTAATTTTTGGTATTTATTGTATTCTCACCCATTCAGACATAAATGGAGAGTGCAACAAAGACCATATTCAGAAAACAGTAGCATTTTTTGGCTCAATGGGCAATCGGCAAACTTCCATCCTTATTTATATATCCTGGATATAATTAAATTTCTGTATGAATACAAACACAGGTGCACCTGGCTATAAACCCCTGGAGCTCATCTGCCACTGGTAGCTTTTCATCCCTACTGGGTGAATTACACAGCTGTCCTTCCCGGCTCAAAATATCCTAAATATCAATATTAGAGAATTTATGTAGCTCAGGGTTGAGCTCGGCGCACTCTGAGCTGGGTTGTTTGCTCATGCGAAATTCGAAAACGCTGGGGAATTCTTGGAAGCTGGGCACACCGTCAGCCATCAATGGACACATAAAGATAAACCACGTTTACAAAGCATTCGGAAGAGACAATGAAGAGGCTAAAGAGGAAACAAAAAAAAAAGAGAACAGAACACATTCTCGTCGGCAAGCAACACCCAGATAAGAAGGGATTAACATCAGACAAACAATCGAGCAGAAAACAATACCCTAGGAAAGGAATTGCCAAAGAGAAAATGCATCATGTACCAACAATGGCAGGGCAAGCCACTGTACATACAGGGAGGAAACACCACACTCGCTAGCACTGATGTTACCTAGTTAGGTAAAGAAAGGTCTGCAAACGGAACGACCAAACTCTGAAAGCACCAAGGACCCAACAATTCTCCTTCTCCTCCTCTTCCTCCTCCACCTCCTCCTCCTCATTTAGGACCCCAGTTCTTCTCCTCCTCCTCCTCCTCTTCCTCCTCCTTAGGACCCCACAGTTCCTAGTTCCTGATGTTAACTAGTTAGGTAAAGAAAGGTCTGGAAGCGAAACGACCAAACTCTGAAAGCACCAAGGACCCAACAATTCTCCTCCTCTTCCTCTTCCTCCTCCACCTCCTCCTCCTAAGGACCCCACAGTTCTTCTCCTCCTCCTCCTCCTCCTCCTCCTCCTCACTAAGGACCCCACAGTTCACCTTCTCTTCCCCCACCAATGATTGTTATCTAGTTTGGTAATGAAATTTCAGCAAGGAAAGAACAAAGCTCAGAGAGCACCAAGAACCCCAGACTACTACTACTATTACTCGCAAATCCCATTCCCTTCTAGCACTGGCAATGGTTACATAGTTGGGTCATGAGATATTTGAAAGAAAACCACCAAGCTCAGAGAGCACCAAAGACTCCTTATCAATTCCTCCTTCCTCTTCCCTTCCTCTTCCCTTCTCTCCCTTTTTCTTCTTTTCTGTCCTCCTTCTCTTCTTCCTGTTTTCCTCCTTTTTCTTTTCTGTCCACCTCCTCTCTTCCTCTCCTTCCCCTCCTCTTCCTCCTTTTTCTTCTTTTCCATCCTCCTACTCCTTCCCCTGCCTCTTTCCCCTCTTCCTCCTTTTTCTTTTCTGTCCCTTCTTCCTCTCCTTCCCCTCTTCTTTCTTTTTCTTTTCTGTCCCTTCTTACTCTCCTTCCCCTCTTCTTTCTTTTTCTTTTCTGTCCCTTCTTCCTCTCCTTCCCCTCTTCTTTCTTTTTCTTTTCTGTCCCTTCTTCCTCTCCTTCCCCTCTTCTTTCTTTTTCTTTTCTGTCCCTTCTTCCTCTCCTTCCTCTCCTTCCCCTCTTTTTTCTTTTTCTTTTCTGTCCCTTCTTCCTCTCCTTCCCCTCTTCTTTCTTTTTCTTTTCTGTCCCTTCTTCCTCTCCTTCCCCTCTTCTTTCTTTTTCTTTTCTGTCCACCTCCTCTTCCTCTCCGTCCCCTCCGCTTCCTCCTTTTTCTTCTTTTCTGTCGTCGTCCTCCCCCTCCCCCTCCCTGTCCTCCTCCTCACAACCCCCACTCTCTTCTACCACCAATGATGTTACCAAGTGAGGTAATGAAACTTCTGCAAGATTTCTTTTATGTACACCAAGAGCCTATGCACCAAAGACAAATTCCTTGTGTGTCCAATCACATTTGGTCAATAAGGAACTCTATTCTATTCTATTCTGTTCTGTCCTATTCTATATTATTCTACAGTAGTCCCTCGCTATACCGCGCTTCACCTACTGCGGCTTCACTTCATCGCGGGTTTTCAAGAAATATTAATGAGAAAAATCATTCGCGGATCTTCGCTGGTTCGCGGGTTTCTGAGGAAGTCGATCGGCAGATTTAAACAGCCCGCCAAACTCAATCGGCAGGTTTTTAAAAAAAAAAAATATCTAAAATTGTAAATACTGTATTTAAATACTGTATCTCAAATAAATACTGTGTGGGAAGGGTTTATAAACACTTAAAACAATGAAAACTTACCAAACAATTACAATATAAATACTTAATAAGTACTATCAGTCGATAAATTCCCCATCGCGGATTTCACCTATCGCGGCCGGGTCTGGAACGTAACACCAGCGATAGGTGAGGGACTACTGTATTCTATTCTGATTTATCGTCTATTCTATCGTCTATTCTATTCTATTCTGATTTCTATTAATTCTAATTTATTTTCTGTTCTGTTCTATTCTGATTTCTATTCTATTCTTAGTAAAAGCTACATTCGGAGTATAAGATGCACCCAAATTTTCAGTCTCTTTTAAGGAGGGAAAAGATGAGTCTTAGATTCCGAAAAATACGGTAAATAAATCACACAAAAAGGAGGTGAAAGATTTGTGGCCATTTGTGTAGAGAGACACCCCTCTGCTGGCTTGAAGCAAGATGACAGCAGCAAATCTACAATGTGAGCCTTTGGCTTCCGATTTTCTCCTCAATCACACTTAGTTATAAGTGTTATAAGTGGAAGTGATGTGCCGGTGCCTGTTGGGGCCTGGATGGTGTCAACAAACTCAAACTCAACCCAGACAAGACAGAGTGGCTGTGGGTTTTGCCTCCCAAGGACAATTCCATCTGTCCGTCTATTAACCTGGGGGTGGGGGGAACTACTTACCCCCTCAGAGAGGGTTCGCAACTTGGGCATCCTCCTCGATCCACAGCTGACCCTGGAACATCATCTTTCGGCTGTGGCGAGGAGGGCGTTTGCCCAGGTTCGCCTAGTGCACCAGTTGAGGCCCTATTTTTATTATTTATTAGATTTGCGTGCCGCCCCTCTCCGTAGACTCGAGTCCAGCATTCTGTGTCACACAGTGGCCCACCAATTGTCCATGGGGATCTTGAGCAGAAAGAGAAGGCAAAACCCTCCCTTTCCCTTGACCCCCAACAAATGGTACCCAAGGGAACCCTGCCTGCCTCAACCAACATAGAAGCAGCACTTGGACATCTGTTTCAATAACCACCAATACACTTGGCATCCATGAATCTGTCTAATCCTGCCTTAAAGTTATCAAGGCTGACATCTGTCATGAATTAAGATCTCCTCCTGCATCTGCGCAGATGTTCCTGTCTCCCCCTAATCCTTCACACACGCACATTCAGGATTGGATCATTAAGTGTTGGTTATGACCTATAAAGCCCTTCATGGCACCGGACCAGATTATCTCAGGGACCGCCTTCTGCTGCATGAATCACAGTGACCAGTTAGGTCCCACAGAGTGGGCCTTCTCCGGGTCCCGTCAACTAAACAATGTCGCTTGGCGGGACCCAGGGGAAGAGCCTTCTCTGTGGCGGCCCCGGCCCTCTGGAACCAACTCCCCCCAGAGATTAGAACTGCCCCCACCCTCCTTGCCTTTCGTAAGCTTCTTAAAACCCACCTCTGCTGCCAGGGATGGGGGAACTGAGATACTCTTTCCCCCTAGGCCTTTACAATTTTATGCATGGTATGTCTGTATGTATGTTTGGTTTTATAAGGGTTTTTAACTGTTTTAATATTGGATTGTTATATGCTGTTTTTATTACTGTTGTTAGCCGCCCCGAGTCTACGGAGAGAAGCGGCATACAAATCCAAGAAATCAAATCAAATCACCCCCTCCTCATCTGACCCAGATGAGACCTAGCTGGGGGTTTGATAGACACTGCAGGGGCCTCCACCTCTATCTCTCCAGAACCTTCAGCTTCCATCTCTCCTTCCCCCTGTCTGAATCCTCCGATAGCCACACAGGTCTCCGATGCTTGGACAGACCCAGCTCATCTGGTTCAAAGTCTGTTATCAGAGGAGCTGGCTGTGATCCAACATACCCCAAGCTCTAAACAACAAGCATCAAACCATGCCAACTTATTATTATTATTATTATTATTATTATTATTATTATTATTATTATTAATTGGATTTGTATGCTGCCCCTCTCCGTAGACTCGGGGCGGCCAACAACAGCAATAAAAAACATCATATAAATCCAATACTAAAACAACTAAAAAACCCTTATTGTAAAACCAAACATACATACAAACAAACATACCATGCATAAAATTGTAAAGGCCTAGGGGGAAAGAATATCTCAGTTCCCCCATGCCTGACGGCAGAGGTGGGTTTTAAGGAGCTTACGAAAGGCAAGGAGGGTGGGGGCAATTCTAATCTCCGGGGGGAGTTGGTTCCAGAGGGCTGGGGCCGTCACAGAGAAGGCTCTTTCCTGGGCCCCGCCAAACGACATTGTTTTGTTGACGGGACCCGGAGAAGGCCCACTCTGTGGGACCTAACTGGTCGCTGGGATTCATGCGGCAGAAGGTGGTCTCCTAGATACCCTTAGCTATCCACTGTTATGGTCCGTCCACATCCCGCAACTGATCACAGATTCTGAGGATCGAGAGACGGGTGTGGGTTGGTCGTGTACATGGCACCCGAGTCTGATAGCGAGGAGGTCAGAGAGGATGTGGAGTCAGAGGCTGAAAGCCAACCAGGGCCTGTAGCACCTCCAGAGGTGCCCATGAGTGACTCAGGGGAAGAGCCTCTTCTCGACACCAGAGTACGCAGAGGTGTCAGAAGGCAGGAGTGGTTGAACAGGAAGAGGTCTCTGTGTGAATAGATCTCTGGAACATTTGGCCACACCTTTTGGCTACTTAAAGGTGAGCCTCGTGACAAGTGATTGAGGAAGTCAACGTTTAAACATGAGAGACGGACGATCGGATCGTGCTTGTGGACTATTTCTGTGATTTACAAAATGAAGAAACTGAAAACTGTGTCCCGCCAATTCAGTGTGAGTCGTGTTAATTAGAGAACTGGATCAGAGAAAAACTATTTGGGGAGTTATGGCTTTCTGCCCGAGACTTTAATTAACAGCCGCTACAGCAACGGACTCTGGGTGTCCAGGGGGAAAGCATTTTGAAATTCCCTGGATATTTCCCTGACATTTCCCTGTAACTTGTGATCTAGTTAAGGTGCGGTCGTAGATGACGTCATACCAAATGGCTAAACCGTGGAGAAATATCGGTAGCTGAGGAAGAAAGTTGTTGCCACAGTTATGCTCATTTTTGCTTGACTCTGCCAGGCATCGCGATCCATTGTTTTTTTAAAAAAATGATTTTTCCCTGACTTTTAAACATTTTAATACAGTTTGGGGTTTTTTCCTGATTTATTCTGTTTTTTTCATGAATTCCCTGATATTTCCCCCACCGCCGATTTCCGATAATTCCCTGTTTTCCAGGTTTGCTGGATACTCTGATTACCTGCTTTTGCCGATATATTTTATACAGTTAAACTTTTTGCTAATAAACTATTAGAAATTATATGCTTAAACCTTGACAGCTCCGTGTGTTTGGGCCTATTTCTTGGAGGGATCATCATCGGTTTATTTTTGAATAAGCCTGCTCTAGTTTATTCAAAAAGGCAAGAAAAATGGCGCACTCACGTTGATGGTTTTATCGCTCTGGTTTTTCTGCTGCCGCGCTTCCTCCAAATCTCCCACCAACTTCTCCTTCTCCAGACGGAGCTCGCTCAGCTCCTGTTCGACCCTCTTCAGTTTACGCTGGAGTTTCCGGTTCTCGGTATCCTTGGTCAGGTTTTGCGAGCGCAAGTCTGCCAGCAGACTCTCTTTCTCCATCAGCAGCTCTTGAGGATCTTCAGCATCCTAGGAGAAGAAAATAAAAAGAGTTTTATAAAAACAGCCTTTCCCGCAGGGAGACTTACTTACTTACTTACTTACTTACTTACTTACTTACTTACTTACTTACTTACTTACTTACTTACTTTCTTATTTAATTAGTTACTTACTTACTTACTCTTACTTACTTACTTACTTACTTACTTACTTACTTACTCTTACTTACTTACTTACTTACGTACTCTTACTTACTTACTTACTTACTTACTTACTTACTTACTTACTTACTTACTTTCTTATTTAATTAGTTACTTACTTACTTACTCTTACTTACTTACTTACTTACTTACTTACTTACTTACTTACTTACTCTTACTTACTTACTTACTTACGTACTCTTACTTACTTACTTACTTACTTACTTACTTACTTACTTACTTACTTACTTACTTACTTACTTACTTTATTTATTTATTTATTTATTTATTTATTTATTTATTTATTTATTTATTTATTTATTTATTTATTTATTTATTTATTTATTTATTTATTTATTTATTAGATTTGTATGCCGCCCCTGTCCATGGACTCGGGGCGGCTCACAACACAATAAAACAATTCATAACAAATCTAATAATTTACAATTTAAAATTTAATAAAAACTCCATTATTAAGCAGACATTCATACAAACATACCATACATAAATTATATAGGCCCGGGGAAGATATCTCAATTCCCCCATGCCTGACGACAAAGGTGGGTTTTGAGGAGTTTACGAAAGGCAAGGAGGGTAGGGGCAGTTCTAATCTCTGGGGGGAGCTGGTTCCAGGGAGTCGGGGCCGCCACAGAGAAGGCTCTTCCCCTGGGGCCCGCCAACCGACATTGTTTAGTCGACGGGACCCGGAGAAGGCCCACTCTGTGGGACCTAATCGGTCGCTGGGATTCGTGCAGCAGAAGGCGGTCTCGGAGATATTCTGGTCCGATGCCATGAAGGGCTTTATAGGTCATAACCAACACTTTGAATCGTGACCGGAACTTGATCGGCAACCAATGCAGACTGCGGAGTGTTGGTGTGACATGGGCATATTTGGGAAAGCCCATGACTGCTCTCGCAGCTGCATTCTGCACGATCTGAAGTTTCCGAACACTTTTCAAAGGTAGCCCCATGTAGAGAGCGTTACAATAGTCGAGCCTCAAGGTGATGAGGGTGTGAGTGACTGTGAGCAGTGGCCCTATTTGGACCGGGAGTCACTTTGTTTTAAAAGAGTGGCGAGTTGTTGTTTCTTTTAATATTGTTACTATTCCTTGTTTACCAAGGTTGTGCACACACAGAAACGTTTATATTGAGATCAGTTGTGAATAATTACTACGCCACGCACAGTTACACTAACTTGAATTAAAGTTTACTTTGAGAAATGGCACGTTCAGATACAGTCCATATATTACCAAGTATGTAGTCTTTCTTAGCAGTTGTCTTTGTAATAACCAGCAAACAAAAATATCAAAGCCTAAACACATTTTAGCTATAATACATAACTAAATACAGAGAGATTGCAGAGCTAACCTAACAGTGGGTAGCCATGAACAGTGAGTAACCAGACAAAGAGAAACCAGAGAGGCTGACTCAGAGAAATAAGCTATGAACTCTAGCTCCCTCTTGTGGCAGTCTGCAACACCGAAACTAAATAGACATAGCTCAGTTATAACACATATTGTTGGTTTATATGTATTGCCAACCCGACCGTTATGGACAGAGTCCTAACAAATATGTGCATGACTAAACTTTGTGCCTTGGGATGGGGACCTTTTCTTCCATTTGAAGCAGTTTAGGCCTCTCGTATGGTGGTCCCACTCCGTGAAGGGTCTCGGTGGTCTTTGAGCTTGGTTGCTTCCTTGCAGACATTTCGTGACCCAACTAGAGAATATCAACAGTCCTAGAAGGGAGTGGGCTTCACTCTCTGTTTGTATCCAGCTCCTTTTAGAACAGAGTGTCTTGCCCAGCTGGGTCATGAAACTTTTGCTGAAAAACAGCTACATTCACCCAGAATCCCAGAATCCTCCTCCTCCTTCTTTTCCTCTACTCCACAAACCACACTCCCTTCTAACACTGATGATGTTAGCTAGTAGGGTCATGAAAAGTCTGCAAAAAAAATAACCAAGCTCTCAGAGACTACTAATGATCCCAGAATACTTGTCCTCTTCTTCATCATCCTTCCCTTCTGTTGTGAGTGCTCCTTGTCCACCTCTGGTAATGAGAGATTCTGAGGAGGATGAACCAGGTCCATCTTGGTACCCTGGGCCTGTGGTGTTGCCAGCTGATGCAGAGAGTAAGAGTGAGGGGGAAATAGACCTGGAGGAACCTGAAGGACCATCAGATGTGGCAGATGTGCCAATGACAGTAGAGTCTGATTTAAAGGAGGAGGAGGACCATGAGCCTTTTTAGAATAGAATAGAATAGAATAGAATTTTATTGGCCAAGTGTGATTGGACACACAAGGAATTTGTCTTGGTGCATATGCTCTCAGCGTACATAAAATAAAATATACATTTGTCAAGAATCATGTGGTACAACACTTAATGATTGTCATAGGGGTCAAATAAGCAATGAAGAAGCAATATTAATAAAAATCTTAGGATATAAGCAACAAGTTACAGCCATACAGTCAACATGGGAGGAAATGGGTGATAGGAATGATGAGAAAAACTAGTAGAATAGAAGTGCAGATTTAGTAGAAGGTCTGACAGTGTTGAGGGAATTATTTGTTTAGATGCCCCCTTTAGAAGACTAAGAAAAAGACAAGAATTATTGTACGGGAAAAGGAAGTAGTCTGTAGTTTGTTAACTCTAGGGAATTGTTGACCACTTCCTATAGGTATTTAAGGGTGGTGTATGGGTAATTTGAAGTGGAGTTTCAACCTTTTGCAATAGAGTCGGATGGTGTTTGAGGTCTCAGCCAAGTTATGCTAGCCAATTATTATTTCCCTGCTAAAATCCTTGGAGTGAAAGTTCCCTGTCTGCAGAGATACTGGAGAAGTATGTCTGTGAAACTAGAGACTTCTTATGTCATAAAGGAATGTGCAATGTTGTTTGATTTTTGGCAGTAGCCTAGCTAGGAGACTGTTATCTTTTAGTTACTCTCATTTAGAAGCTGCCAAGATGAACTCACAGGCATGAATTTGGCTTGTATAAGATGAGATTTTATATATAAAAAGGAGTGATTTGAAATATCAGCATGTGCATTCCTCCTTTTTCTTAAGCTGCGTAGACCCGGGATAGAACGCCCTCCATTCCACAACCTCCACTCTCTTCTAACACTGACGGTGTCACTTAGCTGAGTTATGAAATGTCTGCGAGAAAACAAGCCAGCTCGGAGAGCACCAAAGACCACAGAGTCCTCCTCCTCTTTCTCCTCTTGCTCTTGCTGTCTGCAAACTCCACTCCCTTCTAGATTGATGATATTACCTAGTTGGATCGTGAAATGTCTGCAGGAAATTAACCAAGCTAAGAGACCACCAAGGACCCCACAAAACTCTTCTTCTTTCTCCTCCCCATCCTCCTCCTTCCCTTCCACTCCACAAACGCCACTCCCTCCACAAACTCCCTCCCCTGATGATGTTACTTAGTCAGGTCATGAAACGTCTCAAAAGAGTACAGTGAAACCTCGTCTTACAAACGCCTCGTCATACAAACTTTTCGAGATACAAACCCCGGGGTTTAAGATTTTTTTGCCTCTTCTTACAAACTATTTTCACCTTACAAACCCACCGCTGCCACTGGGATGCCCCACCTCCGGACTTCCGTTGCCAGCGAAGCACCCGTTTTTGCGCTGCTGGGATGCCCCTGAAGCCCCTCTCCATGGGAAACCCCACCTCTGGACTTCCGTGTTTTTGTGATGCAGCAGGGGAATCCCAGCAGTGCAAAAATGGGTGCTTCGCTGGCAACGGTAGTCCGGAGATGGGGTTTCCCAGCAAGGGGAGCCTCAGTGAAATCACAGCATCGCAAAAACACAGAGGTCTGGAGGTGGGGTTTCGAGGACTTTGGTGTTTTTGCGATGCTGCGATTTCACTGATGCTCCCCTCGCTGGGAAACCACACCTCCAGACTTCCGTTGCCAGCGAAGCACTCGTATTTGCCATGCTGGGATTCCCCTGCTGGGATTACCCTTGCAGCATCACAAAAACACAGAAGTCCGGAGGTGGGGTTTCCTATGGAGGGGAACCTCAGGGGAATCCCAGCAGCGCAAAAACGGGCGTTTCGGCTGGCAAAAGGGGTGAATTTTGGGCTTGCACGCATTAATCACTTTTCCATTGATTCCTATGGGAAACATTGTTTCGTCTTACAAACTTTTCACCTTAAGAACTTCGTCCCAGAACCAATTAAGTTTGTAAGACAAGGTATCACTGCATCATATTTCCACCCTGAGCTGCAAATACTATCTACTCCATCTCCTTCGCCCAACCTTGAATTTCTGCATCTGATCTTGAGAACCGATCTCTCCAGACTTGGCCAACAATGCTTTCAGGTGTTCTATTTCAGAAGCGAGTCCTCCATTCTGAAACGAGACGAAAGAACGAAAAATATAGGCACAGGTGGAAAGCAGTAACGACCAGAAAGGGTTGAAGATGCTGCCCCCGATAGAAAAGGGGACTTTGAGTCTGACGTCACTAAGGACACATTTACATTTTGATATATCTATATATATATATGTTGTTGTGAGCCGCTCCGAGTCTACGGAGAGAGGCGGCATACAAATCTAATAAATAAAATAATAATAATATAATATTATTCAGCCTCAATGTTTCTTTTTTAAAAAAAAAATAGTTTATTTATTGAATTAATAAAAAAAAGGGAAGGGAAGTATAAACAGGAAGAGAAAAAAGGTAAGGGGAAAGGATACAAAATCAAGGGGTTTAGGAAAGTGATAGTATTATACATAGTAATACATGCCTGGGATAAACATATATCCATCCTAAGATAAAATACAGGAAATAGTATAAGGGCAGACTAGATGGATCATGAGGTCTTTTTCTGCCGTCAGTCTTCTATGTTTCTAATACATAATTTTTTTTGTATCGATAGTATATTTCTCTAACTATGTAAGTAAAAGATATCCTTATTGTTACCATTTATATCATATATTATATTTGTAATTCATACATTTAATTTCCAATTTCTAATACGTATACAGTGATACCTTGTCTTACAAACTTAATTGGTTCTGGGACGAGGTTCTTAAGGTGAAAAGTTTGTAAGATGAAACAATGTTTTCCATAGGAATCAATGGAAAAGCGATTAATGCATGCAAGCCCAAAACTCACCCCTTTTGCCAGCAGAAGCGCTCGTTTTTGCGCTGCTGGGATTCCCCTGAGGCTCCCTCCCATGGGAAACCCCACTCCGGACTTCCGTTGCCAGCGAAGCACCTGTTTTTGTGCTGCTGGGATTCCCCTGCAGCATCACAACAACACGGAAGTCCGGAGGTGGGGTTTCCCATGGAGGGGAGCCTCAGGGGAATCCCAGCAGTGCACAAATGGGTGCTTCGCTGGCAACGGAAGTCCAGAGGCGGGGCATCCCAGCGGCGGCGGTGGGTTTGTAAGGTGAAAATAGTTTGTAAGAAGAGGCAAAAAAATCTTAAACCCCGGGTTTGTATCTTGAAAAGTTTGTATGACGAGGCGTTTGTAAGACGAGGTATCACTGTATATATATATATGTTAGTAAAAGTTGATTTATGAAAGAGGAAAATGAGAGCAGAATAGTTAAGAAGATTTGAAGTTTATTTAAATAAATGATATAATTAAGGATTAATTAACAGTCTCAATGTTTCATTTGGGGGTTTTTTTAGGCAGGACAAAAATCTCACCTACCTCGTTTTCCTTGGTTTTTAAAACAAGGGTTAAACCCTGGATGGTCTTGTCTCGTTTCAGGGCATTTTTCTTTTCGTCACAAAGCTCCGTTTCCCGTTCACGAAGGTTCTCCTGGAGACACTAAAAGGTTTTTAAAATGTAAATCCAGATTCATTTCGGATAGGATAGAATGAAAATAGAATAGAACAGAACAGAACAGAGAAAATAATAGAATAGGAATTTCTAGTCCAGTGTTTCCCAACCTTGGCAACTTGAAGATATTTGAACTTCAACTCCCAGAATTCCACAGCCAGCAAATGCTGGCTGGGGAATTCTGGGAGTTGAAGTCGAAATATTTTCAAGTTGCCAAGGTTGGGAAACACTGTTCTAATCCAACCGCCTGCTTAGGCAAGAAACCCTACACTACTTCAGACAGATGGCTATCCAACATCTTTTTAAAAACTTCCAGTTTTGGAGCATTCACAACTTCTGGAGGGAAGCCGTTCCACTGATCAATTGTTCTAACTCTCAGGAATTTTCTCCTTAGTTCTAAGGTTGCTTCTCTCCTTGATTAGTTTCCACCCATCGCTTCTTGTTCTACCCTCAAGAGCTTTGGAGAATAGCTTGACTCCTTCTTCTTTGGGGCATCCCCTGAGATATTGGAACACTGCTATCATGTCTCCCCTAATCTTTCTTTCCATCAGACTAGCCAAACCCAGTTCCTGCAACCGTTCTTCATATGTTTTAGCCTCCAGTCCCCTAAATCCTCTTTGTTGCTCTTCTCTGCACTCTTTCTAGAGTCTCAACATCTATTTTATAATGTGGTGACCAAAACTGGATGCAGTATCCAGTATCCGGATGATCATTGGCTTTGGCTCTTTTACAGGTAAGTCAGTAACAGAACAGAATAACAGAGTTGGAAGGGACCTTGGTGGTCTTTCAGTCCAACCCCCTACTTATGCAGGAAACCCTACACCACTTTAGACAAATGGGTTATCCAATCTCTTCTTAAAAGCTTCCAGTGTTGGAGCATTCACAACTTCTGGAGGCAAGCTGTTCTAATTGTTCTAACAGTCGGGAAATTTCTCCTTAGTTCTAAGTTGCTTCTCTCCTTGATTAGTTTCCACCCATTGCTTCTTGTCCTTCCTTCAGGTGCTTTGGAGAATAGGCTGACTCTCAGTGGAAGCCCCTGAGATATTAGAACTCTGCTATCATGTCACCCCTAATCCTTCTTTCCACCAGACTAGCCAAATCCAGTTCTTGCAACCGTTCTTCATACGTTTTAGCCTCCAGTCCCCTAAATCCTCTTTGTTGCTCTTGTCTGCACTCTTTCCAGAGTCTCAACATCATTTTGACATCGTGGAGACCAAAACTGGACACAGTATTCCAAGTATTTAACACACCCATGTTGTATTTTGATGCATTGTTTTTTCCAGAATATACAGTGGTCCCCCGATTATTGCGAGGGTTCCGTTCCAGGACCCCTCGCGATGATCGGTTTTTTGCGAAGTAGCGGTGCGGAAGTAAAAACACCATCTACGCATGCGTGGCCATAGAAAAAAGGGGCGCGCATGCGCAGATGGTGTTTTTACTTCCGGGTGGAAAAATCGCGATATAGCGATTAGCAATGATCGAGAGCGCGAAACTCGGGGGATCACTGTATATAGAAAAATTAATGGGGCTACAGAAGAACAGATCACAGCTAAATGTTCTTCTGGCTCGGGGAAATTATTTTCCTTGCTTTTAGAAAATTGAATTCTAAGAAGAGGCAAAAGCTGCCCCGAAATTCCCCTCCCCTCCCTGCAGGCAAGATTAAGGTTCTGAGTGCAAAGGATGTTGAGTGCCATACCTCGATCCTTTTTTCAAGGTCTTTTTTTTCACTGCTGTATTCGGTCCTGAGAATCTACAAGAACACAAACGTTTTTATTTTAATTTCGAGAATAACCAAAATAAAGTGGGGGGGGGGAGATAAATGGCTGTTTGCGATTTGTGCTTAGCAGCATGGAAAAACTGAGGAAATTGGAAGGGAGAAAAAAAGAGAATTGCATTGGGAAGCCATGAGGACTAGAAACCTGGAATAGAAATTGGAGAGGACTGCAGAGACTATATGGGCTCTCCTCGCCGATTCTACCAAAGCGAGAGACTCACACGCAACTGTTTAAAATTGGAAAGAGAGGGAAGCAAATAAAACTGTGTTCCGAGGTGCTTCACTGTGGGTTATAAAAATCACACTTGGCTATGGCGTGGTATTTAAATTTTTGTAATGGGGTGGTAGCTTCCTTCAATTTGTTTTAGGATCCCTCACCACCCAGAATCACTTGTAATTAATAATAATAATAATTTATTAGATTTGTATGCCGCCCCTCTCCGAAGACTTGGGGCGGCTCACAACAATAATAAAAACAATGTTACAGTGGAACAAATCTAATATTAAAAGAGAAAAAAAACCATATAAAACCCCATCATTTAAAACCAAACAACACATACATACCCAACATAAAATATAAAAGCCTGGGGGAGGTGTCTCAGTTCCCCCATGCCTGGCTATATAGGTGGGTCTTGGGTAATTTACGAAAGACAAGGAGGGTGGGGGCAGTTCTAATCTCTGGGGGGAGTTGATTCCAGAGGGCCGGGGCCGCCACAGAGAAGGCTCTTCCCCAGGGCCCGCCAAACGACATTGTTTAGTCGACGGGACCCGGAGAAAGCCAATTAGATGGAGAGTCATTCATACTGAATGAAGGAATGGATGAATAAGTATGGGGTCCTTGGTGGTCTCTGAACTTGGTTGTTTCCTTGCAGACATTTCATTACCCAACTAGGGAACATCATCAGCGCTAGTGAGTGTGATCTGCTCCCTGTTACTTATTGTAGCTCTGAACTTGGTTGTTTTCTTGCAGACGTTTCATGACTCAACTAGGAAACGTCATCAGTGCTAGGGGGGATTGCAGGAGGGGAGAAGGAGGAGAAGGACAGACAGACAGAAACAAATAGGCGAAGCCAAAGTACATGAACAGAAATCAAACCCCACTTCCTCCTGGCATTGGTGATATTACCTAACTCGGTCATAAAACTTCGGTAAGAAAATTACTAAGCTCAGAGAGAACCAAGGATTCCACAGTTACACCTTGAGCTACAAATATGCTCCTTTATTGGATGGATGGATGGATGGATGGATGGATGGATGGATGGATGGATGGATGGATGGATGGATGGATGGAACAATCCTCTGCCCATCCATAGCAACCTTAAGCATAAAACCTATCAGGAAAGACTTCATGAACTCAATCTGTATAGCCTGGAGGACAGAAGGGAAAGGAGAGACACGATCGAAACACTTAAATATGTTAAAGGGTTAAATAAGGTTCAGGAGGGAAGTGTTTTTAATAGGAAAGTGAACAGAAGAACAAGGGGGCACAATCTGAGGTTATAGTTGGGGGAAAGATCAGAAGCAACGTGAGAAAACATTACTTTATTTATTTATTTATTTATTTATTATTTGGATTTGTATGCCGCCCCTCTCCGAAGACTCTTTACTGAAAGAGCAAATAACAGAACAAACTTCCAGCAGACGCGATTGGTAAATCCACAGGAACGGAATTTAAACATGCCTGGGATAAACATATGTCCATCCTAAGATAAAATACAGGAAATAGTATAAGGGCAGACTAGATGGACCATGAGATCCTTTTCTGCCATAAATCTTCTATATTTCTATGTATGTATGTATGTATGTATGTATGTATGTATGTATGTATGTATGTATGTATGTAATGTATGTATCTATATATATATATCCATGTATGTATGTGTCTATGTATGTATCTATGGATGGATGGATGGATGGATGGATGGATGGATGGATGGATGGATGGATGGACGGACGGACGGACGGAACAATCCTCTGCCCAACCATAGCAACCTCCCCTGTTTTCCTCACCTCTAAGGCCTTCTCTTTTCCATCGTTCAATGCAGCACCAGGATCTTGGCTTCCTTCTGAAGGTCTTCTCTGTCCTTCCTCCAAGAGCCGGATCGCAGCATTTTGCCTTTCCAGAGTTGCCTTTAATTGCTCTATGCACCTGTGGGCACAACACCAGCCTCTTAATACCACAGGTAGGGAGAAAGCAAGGAGACCCCAAGGCTGACTGGTTCACAGGAGAGAATCTTTCCAATTAGGGTATAACCATCGCTCTGGAAGTTCAGGTGCCTCTTGAAAAAGCACCTTTAGGACAACCATGACATAATAATAATAATAATAATAATAATAATAATAATAATAATAACAACAACAACAACAACAACAACAACAACAGTTGGAAGGGACCTTGGTGGTCTTCTAGTCCAACCCCCTGCTTGGGCAACAAAAGACCCTATACTACTTCAGGCAAATCAAAAGACCCTATACTACTTCAGGCAAATAGGGCAGTGGTATCAAACCTTTTTTTCCTCGCATGCCGAATGTTTTATGACCCACTCTTTTGTAACTCGAGGAAAAAAAGGTTTGCCATCACTGCCGTAAACTGAGCTTGAAAGCAGCATGGGTGTGGATTTCTCTCTCTGGGCACACTGAGATTACAGTGTTCCCTCGATTTTCGCGGGTTCAAACTTCGCGAATAGCCTATACCACGGCTTTTCAAAACATATTAATTAAAAAATACTTTGCGGTTTTTTTCTTATACCACGGTTTTTCCCACCCAATGACGTCATATGTCATCGCCAAACTAATAATTTTTGCAAATAAATAAACAAAAAAAAATGTTAATAAATAATTATGTTTATAAATATCAGGATCACTAAGTATCTTATTCAATGGTGAGTACCAGTAATAATGGTGAGTAAATAGTTGTTAAGGGAATGGGAAATGGTAATTTAGGGGTTTAGAGTGTTAAAGGATGGCTTGTGATACTGTCCATAGCCAAAAATGGTGTATTTACTTCCGCATGTCTACTTCGCGGAAATTTGACTTTCGCGGGCGGTCTCAGAACGCATCCCCTGCGAAAATCGAGGGAACACTGTATATCATCTGAACAAAAACTCCGCAATGGCAACAGGGAAGGGCAGTGGGCCAGTAAACACTGTTAGCTCCATTTGGTTGCCCAGACTCCATCCCTCAAGGGATTATTGTGGGGTTGTTAATAGTAGATGATATAGACATGCAACCTGTCTTTTTCTCCCAGCTGAGCCGTGACATCAATATCTTTGGGATGAGAAGTGAGGATCAAGGAAAGCTGCTGTTCTACTGCCAGTCGCTGGACTCTTTCGCGCTCCGTCAAAGCAAACGCTTTCTCTACTTCTTCTCGGGATGATTGAATGTCCTGCGCTCAGAAAAGAAAAAGAGGGACATTGAAACCAAGGGATGGTCAGACCACCTTTAAAGTCAATCCTTCGTCCCCACCACTCGGCTCTGGAAAGACTTCGCTCGCCCACCCAATATTTATGATTCCACCAATAGCATTTAACATTTAGACTTATATACCGCTTCATAGTGCTTTTACAGCTCTCTCTAAGCGGCTTACAGAATCAGCCTCTTGCCTCCAACAATCTGGGTCCTCATTTGACCCACCTCGAAAGGGTGGAAGGCTGAGTCAACCTTGAACCGCTGAGCTACTGCTAATAGTGAGCTGAAGTAGCCCACAGTGCTGCACTCTAACCACTGCGCCACCCCGGCCTCACCATACTACAAAAAAAGAGGAAAAACTGCCTAAAAGCGAGGATAAGAGCCGGGATGGCGCAGCAGGTAGAGTGCTGTACTGCAGGCCACTGAAGCTGACTGTAGATCTGTAGGTCAGCAGTTCAAATCTCATCACCGGGTCAAGGTTGACTCAGCCTTCCATCCTTCCAAGGTGGGTCAAATGAGGACTCAGATTGTGGGGACAATAGGCTGGCTCTGTTCAAAAATGCTATTGTTAACATGTTGTAAGCCGCCCTGAGTCTAAGGAGAAGAATGGCATAAAAATCGAATGAATGAATGAATGAATGAATGAATGAATGAATGAATGAATATAAATAAATGAATGAATGAATGAATGAATATAAATAAATAAATGAATGAATGAATGAATGAATATAAATAAATGAATGAATGAATGAATGAATGAATATAAATGAATGAATGAATGAATGAATGAATGAATGAATTAATGAATGGGTGGGGGGCTATGCTAATTGTACAGGTATCTGATGTGATTTTTGCCTGGCTTCACCTGCTGCTTTCTGTCAGGAAGCTTGTGATCCACATACATACGGAGAGGGGTGGCATACAAATCAAATAAATAGATAGATAGATAGATAGATAGATAGATAGATAGATAGATAGATAGACAGACAGACAGACAGACAGACAGACAGACAGACAGACAGACAGACAGACAGACAGACAGACAGACAGACAGACAGACTGACTGACTGACTGACTGACTGACTGACTGACTGACTGACTGAATGAATGAATGAATGAATGAATGAATGAATGAATGAATGAATGAATGAATGAATGAATGAATAACCAACCAACCAACCAACCAACCAACCAACCAACCAACCAACCAACCAACCAACAAGTGGAGCAACTTGCTTCCAAAAATAGAATAGCCTTCTGGCAGGCAAATCAAAACAGGTTCGTGAGAAATGGTGTAGGGCAGTGATGGCGGAGCCATATCTGCTGGCACACTAGCTGTTGCCCTAGCTCAGCTCCAAGGTGCATGTGTGTGCCGGCCAGCTGATTTTTGGCTCACACAGAGGCTCTGGGAGGGCTTTTTTTGGCTTCTAGAGAGCCTCCAGGGGGATGGGGGAGGGTTGGTTGGTTGGTTGGTTGGTTGGTTGGTTGGTTGGTTGGTTGGTTTATTTATTAGATTTGTATGCCGCCCCTCTCCTTTGGCTCCAGGGAAGCCTTTGGAGCCTGGGGACACGAGCCTTCTGGGCCCATTAGAAGTTGGGGGAAAAGCCATTTCCAGCCTCCAAAGGGCCTCTGGGGGGACGGACACTTTCCGCCCTCCCCAGGAATTGAATTATGGGTGTGGGCAATTGCACATGCACGATTGCGCACAGGCACGCTCTTTCGGCACCCAAGGAAAAAAAGGTTTGCCATCACTGGTCTAGACAGTCACTTATCTGAAATGGTATAGGTTCGTGATGGCGAACCAAGGATAGGTAGGTAGGTAGGTAGGTAGACAGACAGACAGACAGAGATATGATAGAGAGAGAGAGAGAGAGAGATGATGGATAGATAGAGAAAGAGAGAGAGAGAGAGATGATAGATAGATAGATAGATAGATAGATAGATAGATAGATAGATAGATAGATAGATATAGATAGATAGAAAGAAAGATAGATAGATAGATAGATAGAAAGATAGATAGATAGATAGATAGATAGATAGAAAGAAAGATAGATAGATAGATAGATAGATAGATAGATAGATAGATAGATAGATAGATAGATAGATAGATGATAGACAGACAGACAGACAGACATATGATAGAGAGAGAGATGATGGATAGATAGATAGATAGATAGATAGATAGATAGATAGATAGATAGATAGATAGATAGAAAGAAAGATAGATAGATAGATAGATAGATAGATAGATAGATAGATGATAGACAGACAGACAGACAGACAGACAGACATATGATAGAGAGAGAGATGATGGATAGATAGATAGATAGATAGATAGATAGATAGAGTAGATAGATAGATAGATAGATAGATAGATAGATAGATAGATAGATAGATAGATAGATAGATAGATGATAGACAGACAGACAGACAGACAAATCAAAACAAACCTTCCCACCAGATCCAAAGATTCAAAACTCCCCCCCCCCCCCAACTCTTAGGACTTGCCTCCTCTAGAAGCCGGATCCTGCTACTCAAGCTTACTTCAACTTCCTTGACTTTCTTCTCAGCGTCTTCCTTCAGGCGTTGGATTTCGGCATCGCCACCCTGGGCCAAGCTTTCGACGGCTTTCCTGCAGACATGGGACCGTCAAGGAGGAGCAGAAGACCGAAGGATGGAGCTGCCGTCCGACTAGGCCTCCTTTCTCAACTCAACCCACCTCCCCGACCTGGCCTGCAGAGGGGAAGCTCGGCCAGGCACCCGAAACACAAGTAAAACAAGGAGGGCCATCAGCACGTTGAGAACGGGAGGAAATATACTCACGATGCTTTCCGGAGCAACTGCTCTCGTTGATGAAGTTCTCGTTTTACACTCTCCAATTCGACTTTGAGCTCGATGTTCTAACAGAACGAGAGAGAGAGATGCAGAAAAATTTGAAGAAAGAAAGAAAGAAAGAAAGAAAGAAAGAAAGAAAGAAAGAAAGGAAAGAACACTGTACACTGTTTTATTGTCGCTGTTAGCCGCCCCGAGTCTCCGGAGAGGGGCGGCATACAAATCCAATGAATGAATGAATGAATGAATGAATGAATGAATGAATGAATGAATGAAGAAAGGAAGGGAGAGAGAGAGAGAGAGAGAGAGAGATGATAGAAGGAAGCAGCAGCCACCACGATCTCCGGAATGTATAAACATTTTATTTAAAACTATTAAAATTATTAAGCTTTTGTCAGTCCCTACTGACTTCGTCAGAGTGTAAAATCCCCATTGAAGAAATGCCTTTTTTTATATGCCACTCAATTTAGTCATTGCACGTGTAAAAGGCTCACACCCTTTCCTCCCTCCTGTAATTAACTTTGTTCTTTCGGCCTTAGTCATGCTGGCAGATGACAATGGAATTTCTGTTGCCTCTTTCCCCCTTGTGTATTGCCTCTTTCTCTCCCTGGGTGCGGTAAAGCAGGGCTGTCAGGTATTGCTTTGAAGGTACTTCTCCCTGCTCTCTCCCCTTCATTGAAATTCATCTCCCCTTAGGCACACACGTTGCCTTCAATGGGGATTTCACACTCTGTCGAAGTCAGTAAGGACTGATGAAAGCTTAGTAATTTTAGTAGTTTTAAATAATTTTTTATTCATTCCAGAGATTGTGATGGCTACTGCTTCTTTATTTATAACTATGCCCGGAACTCGCATTTTTAAGGAATATACATATACTGTATATACTGCTCAAAAAAATAAAGGGAACACTTAAACAATATAACCCCAAGTAAATCAAACTTCTAAAATCCAATCATAATCATTCACAGATACCATCGGCTGGACATATATATATATATATATATATATATATATATATATATATCTATCTATCTATCTATCTATCTATCTATCTATCTATCTATCTATCTATCTATCTATCTATCTATCTATCTATCTATCTATATATATATATATATATATATATATATGTAGATTGTTCTGAGTTCGGGTTTTGCCCTGTGTAATATTTTGCATGTCTATGCGACGTTTTGGCGAAATCACATTCACCATCATCAGGCTGAAGTTCCAATCTTTGTGGTGTTGTAAATGTATATATATATATTGGTCAAAAAAATAAAGGGAACACTCAAATAACACTCATTGAATATTTCTCATTGAATATTTCATTTGCACAACTATTCCATTTTGCACAACAGCATGTGAAATGGATTGTCAATCAGTGATGCTTCCTAAGTGGACAGTTTGATTTCACAGAAGTTTGATTTACTTGATATTGTGTTGTTTAAGTATTCCCTTTAATTTTTTGAGCAATGTATATGTGTCCCCACAAGGAATTTTTGCAGCGCGGTTTCCTATTCCATAACCAAATTTTGGCCTTCACGAAGGATAGACTCCAAGCAGACCCCAAGACATCCCACATAGGCAACGGGACAAGCACATTGTTTTTCCTAAATTTAGACATTAGAATAACTTTATTATCAGTTTGGATGTACACCAATCACCACACAATAAAATGACATTTCATTGAATACAGCTCCCAAAGGGTCACCATCTCCAATATACACCACAGAAGCAGTGGAAGTGATGTGCCGGTGTCTGGAGGCTGTTGGAGCCTGGATGGGTGTCAACAGACTCAAACTCAACCCTGATAAGACGGAGTGGCTGTGGGTTCTGCCTCCCAAGGACAATCCCACCTGTCCGTCCATCACCCTGGGGGGGGGGAATTATTGACCCCCTCGGAGAGGGTCTGCAACTTGGGCGGCCTCCTCGATCCACAGTTCACATTAGAGAACCATCTTTCAGCTGTGGCGAGGGGGGCGTTTGCCCAGGTTCACCTGGTGCACCAGTTGCGGCCCTATCTGGACCGGGACTCACTGCTCAGTTACTCATGCCCTCATCACCTCGAGGTTCGACTACTGTAATGCTCTCTACATGGGGCTACCTTTGAAAAGTGTTCGGAAACTTCAGATCGTGCAGAATGCAGCTGCGAGAGCAGTCATGGGCTTCCCTAGGTATGCCCATGTTTCACCAACACTCCGCAGTCTGCATTGGTTGCCAATCAATTTCCGGTCACAATTCAAAGTGTTGGTTATGACTTATAAAGCCCTTCATGGCATCGGACCAGAATATCTCCGAGACCGCCTTCTGCCGCACGAATCCCAGCGACCGATTAGGTCCCACAGAGTGGGACTTCTCCGGGTCCCGTCAACTAAACAATGTCGGTTGGCAGGCCCCAGGGGAAGAGCCTTCTCTGTGGCGGCCCTGACTCTCTGGAACCAGCTCCCCCCAGAGATTAGAACTGCCCCTACTCTCCTTGCCTTTCGTAAGCTCCTTAAAACCCACCTTTGTCGTCAGGCATAGGGGAACTGAGACATCTCCCCCGGGCATATACAATTTATGCATGGTATGTTTGTATGTATGTTTGCTTAGTAAATGGGTTTTTAAAAAATATTTTAAATTATAATTATTAGATTTGTCATGAACTGTTTTATTTTGTTGTGAGCCGCTCCGAGTCTGCGGAGAGAGGTGGCATACAAATCTAAATAATAAATAAATAATAAATAAATAAATGATAAAATAAATACATACAAAATTATATATGTCCCCACATATATTATGTGATCCAGAAAGACAACACAGTCTAATTTGGATGGGTACATGTACATAATGAGAAAAAAACAAATCTTGCCAGTTTACCAGACGGATGGCATATGGAACAAAGCTTTTAAAGAATATGGAAGTCTTGCCAGAAATACTTTGAAACATCCTCCCAGAGGGGAGCAACGGAAACATTCCATGAAGTGGGTGTGTGGAGTCTCTAACAATGCTATGAGCTCTTAAGCACAGAGCGTTTATAAGCTCCATCCTGAATAACAGAGAAGCGAGTTTCTTATAATCTTCTCTGTTGTCCACACCACTCTCTGTAGGGACTTTCTATCTGAGTCCTCCACCACTGCCTCAGATAGAAAGTCCCTACAGGGAGTGCTATGGACAATGGAGATGATTATAAGAAGCTTGTTTCCCGTTATTCAGGATGCAGCTTATAAAACGCTCTGTGTGGGTTTCACTTACCTTCCCTACTGATCTGGAACTGTGGATGTGCACGCATGCTCACTTTGTTCATGCACGGGGCTTCTGCGCATGCACAGAACCTTTTATGCATGCGCAGATCATCTATGATGATGTCTGGGTGGGTGGGCTGAGCCTTGCACTGCCGCTACGACCAGTTCACCCAAACCAGCAACCCACCACTGCAATGGCGCCAATAAACCAAATAAGGATGTCTTTATATGCCAGTAATGTTCTAATATGAGCCGGTGCCTTTACGGAAACTAGGGACCGCCCAAAAACCCACCCAACACTTACGATCCGGTAGACGTCATCATGGGGATCATCGAACTTCTGCTGAATCCGGTCCTCCAGGAAATAGATGCGAAGTTTCAAGTTGAAATTCTCTTTCCTGAGCTCCGTGATTTGCTGGTGAAAGAAGAGACGGTGACCTGAATGGTTTTCCAAGCGGCTAAATCCACACCACAAACATCGGTTTCCTCCAATTCAAACTTCAGTAGGCCGCAATTACAGCTAGTCCTTGACTTATGACAATTCGCTTAGTGACTGTCCGAAGTTGATTTTTGAACTTGCTTTGGAAATGTGGAAAACACCAGGTACTGGGCAGTTTTATTTATTTATTAATTATTTATTTATTATTTACATTTGTATGCCGCCCCTCTCCACAGACTCGGGGCGGCTCACAACAGAATAAAACAATTTATAACAAATCCAAATATAATTTAAGATATTTATTAATTTTTATTAATAAAGACACTACAGCAGGAATTCTTTCTTCAAAAGGCTTTTAGTTCTTCGTAGTATCAAAAACTTTTAATTCTATACTATATTACAGAACACCTAACCAAGCTATTATACTAGACGACACAACCACTACTAAACCACAAGACCAGACCACTAATCACTATCAGACCACACCAAAACAACCAACCAATTACACTTATGTAAAGGTGTATTACAATATATACAAGTATTGACCAATCAGGTCATAGAACGGATTGCATTGTTTTACTGCTGCACCATGACTCAGCATTCCTTCAACATTACAGTTATTTATTTATTTATTTATTTGTTTGCTTGCTTGTTTGTTTGTTTGTTTGATTTGTATGCCGCCCCTCTCCGTAGACTCCATAATTACAGTATCTCCACTGTACTTGGAATATTATCTCAGGTTTTAAATCCTGACAGTAACAACAGCATTGAAAAACAAGGGACATGACCATTTTTCACACAAACAACCACTGCAGCATCCCTCATGTCATCACATGATTTACATTTGGATGCTTGACAATTGTTTCAGTTTCAGTTTTATTGGATTTATATGCCGCCCCTCTCCGAAAACTTGGGGCGGCTAACAATATGTTTCATATTTATGCTGATTGCAGGGTCCTGGGAGGGGGGGGTGTCACGCGATCCTCTTTTTGCGACCTTCCGACATGCGAAGTCTACAGGGTAGTGAGATTTGAACTGCTGACCTACAGCTAGCAGTTAGCTGAAGTAGCCTGCAGTGCTACACTGTAACCAATGCGCCACTTCAGATCATCATCATCATCATCATCATCATCTTTCAATGACCCTATAATCCCTTGCGGAGTGGAGCCTGGGCAACTAATGGAGCTAGCAGAGTGTTTACTGGCCCATTGCCTTTCCTGTTGCCAATGTGGAGTTTTGTTCAGCAGATATATATTCCCACTGTTTCCAGAGAGAGAGAAATACAGTGATACCTTGTCTTACAAACTTAATTGGTTCTGGGATGAGGTTCTTAAGGTGAAAAGTTTGTAAGACGAAACAATGTTTCCCATAGGAATCAATGAAAAAGCAATTAATGCGTGCCAGCCCAAAATTCACCCCTTTTGCCAGCCGAAGAACCCATTTTTACACTGCTGGGATTCCCCTGAGGCTCCCCTCCATGAGAAACCCCACCTCCAGACTTCTGTGTTTTTGCGATGCTGCGATTTCACTGAGGCTCCCCTCACTTGGAAACCCCACCTCCAGACTTCCGTTGCCAGCGAAGCGCACGTTTTTGCGCTGCTGGGATTCCCCTGCAACATCGCAAAACTACAGAAGTCCGGAGGTGGTGTTTCCCATGGAGGGGAGCTCAGGGGAATCCCAGCAGCGCAAAAATGGGTGCTTTGCTGGCAATGGAAGTCCGGAGGCGGTGCAACACAGTGGAGGTGGTGGGTTTGTAAGGTGAAAATAGTTTGTAAGAAGAGGCAAAAAAATCTTAAACCCTAGGTTTGTATCTCAAAAAGTTTGTATGACGAGGCGTTTGTAAGACGAGGTATCACTGTATCTGCCTCTCCCTAGGATTGAACTCACAGCCTCCTGAATGTGAGGCGAGAGCGCCAGCTGTAGGCCACTGCACCTCTCCCCAGAGAAATGTCATATGTTGCTAATAAAATATTGATGCTTGCACCTTTCTATAATGAAAGGGAAGTCACAACTACTCAATTTACAAAGCAGCCTAGCATAACAAAAATTGCAAGCATTAAAATGTTTATCCAGGTTTATTCCCAGATAAACCACTTCTTAACGGAAGCAGCATCCAGGGCCAAACTTCCCAAATTGTTTGACTTGTCCACATTGTGTTTCCAAATTGCAGTTGCCTAGCATCAGAATTTTGGTAGTTAAGTGTGTGGGAATCAATCCTAAATCATTTTTCTCAGTGACGTTGCAACGTCGAACATTCATTCAGTGAATTATTGCAAATCAAGAACTACCTATATATGTAAAAACACTCCCCAAAAACCAGCCACCAAACTTACATTTTCAAAATCCTTCATGGTTCGCGCCCTGCTTGGTGAAACTGTTTCTTCGGCCACCTCAGGTAACGCTGCCAATAATCCAAATAAAGAGCAAATATTTAGACACAAATAGATAGATAGATAGATAGACAGACAGACAGACAGACAGACAGACAGACAGACAGACGGACAGATTACAGGTAGGTAGGTAGGCAGGCTGGCAAGTCATATATATATTTCCAACAGATATATATATATCTGTTCTCTCCCTTAATTTTCAAATTCAGCAAAAAAAACATGTGACACATACAGATAGAATTGTCGGCTATCAATAAAATTAACTGCCTTGGAAATGGCCCTGGGTTGGGCCGAGAGGCAAATAAGGAGCTGTGATGTTCCTTCAATACACCAGGGTGATTTGACACAAAAATATGACACCCTTCACTGGTGCAGAGATGAAGGGATTGGATACTGTAGCCTAGAGGTTAATTCTCTGCCTTACAAGGCAAAGGTTGCAGGTTCAAGTCCCAGTGGGGTATGGCTAGCTGACGAGGCCAAAATAAGGCTGAAATAGATCTATCCTAGTCTCCCTTAATTTTCAAATTCAGCAAAAAAAACCACCATGTGACATATATATATATATATACATACATATACATACATACACATACACACACACACACGCACTGCTGTATATATACACTGCTCAAAAAAATAAAGGGAACACTTAAACAACACAATATAACTCCGAGTAAATCAAACTTCTGTGAAATCAAACTGTCCACCTAGGAAGCAACACTGATTGACAATCCATTTCACCTGCTGTTGTGCACATTCAACTTTGTACAGAACAAAGTATTCAATGACAATATTCCATTTATTCAGATCTAGGATGTGTTCTTTGAGTGTTCCCTTTATTTTTTTGAGCAGTGTATATTTCTCTCTACTGGAAATAATATGTGTGTGTGCGCGCACGCTCTCATGCGCGCATTTGTGTAGAGAAAAATTTCCTGATGATGAGCTCCCGCATGAATTAGAAAGCTCAGAAGAATAAATCTCTAGTCCCAACAATTGACCCACATTCTATTTATCCGCATTATCCTTGGAACACTTATATTTGCCTTCATTCATAAATAAATAAACCTCAGGTTAAATTAAGCATGCAGAAAAGAGAAATTATTTAACTTCTGCTCTTAAAAAGCACCAAAGGAGCAGCAACAGCAGTATTTTTTTTTAATTAAGAAAACTTTTAAATTTATACCCTGTCCCCCCCTCTCCTGCCCACAAAACAAGACCTCCCCCAATCGGGCTTTTGAATCCATGGCAATAAGGCCAAGCGCTTATTTCAGGGTTCAAAAAAATATAAGACAGGGTCTTATTTCCAGGAAAACACCATTAACAGTGAAGGGCAAAGAGACGTCTCAAGCGGAAATGCCAAATAAACCTCTTTCTTTTTTTAAACAAAAATCTCTTTAGTCATTTTTCACAACTCGTTTTCCAAGAACCCACAAGTAAAATATTTTTTTACATGTCTTATGTTCAGATTGTTGGAGCTGAACTAGAATTCCCCTAACAGTTTTGTTTTTCTTTTCCTAGGTCTGGGAAAAAGTTAATAAAGCAAACGAAGGCTAGATTTGCATTTAAACTAGTTAGCTATACAGTACTATCATTTTGCCTCCCACCCACCCGCCTGAAAACACTGCCAGAAATTGCTATCTATTTTCAACAAATGCAGTTTGAGATCGATTCTGCTAGGGAAGGAAATTAGAATTTAAAAGTATTAAACACACACTTTGTGGTTCGCAAGAGTGATTGTGTAATCCTCCAAGAATTTGTTTATTTTTTTTCCTCCTTCTGGATGGGTTTTTAACAATCCCTTAGAACAGCGTTTTTCAACCAGTGTGCCGTGGCACACTAGTGTGCCGCGAGACATGATCAGGTGTGCCGCGAAGCTCAGAGAGAAAAAGAAAGCAAGAGATAGAGAAAGCAAGAGAGAAAGAAAGCAAGAGAGAGAAAGAAAGCGAGAGAAAGAATGCAAGAGAGAGAAAGAAAGCAAGAGAAAGAAAGAAAGCAAGAGAGAGAAAGAAAGCAAGAGAGAAAGAGCGAGCGAGAGAGAAAGAGAACAAGAGAGAGAAAGAAAGGAAGAGAGAAAGAGAGGGAGGGAAGGAGTGAGTGAGAAAGACATAGAGGGAGGTAGAGAGGGAGAGAGAAAGAGAGCAAAAAAGAGAGTAAGGAAGGAAGAGAAAGAAAGGGATGGAGAGAGAGAGAAAGAAAGAGGAAGGAAGGGTGAGAAAGAGGGAGGGAGAAAGAAATCAAAAGGGAGGAAGAGAGAGAGATAATTTTTTGTCCAAACTTTTTTTTAGCGCCCCCCCCCCCCTGCTCAATGTGCCCCAGGGTTTCGTAAATGTAAAAAATGTGCCCGCGGCTCAAAAAAGGTTGAAAATCACTGGCATAGAAGAAGAAACTTCAATGCAACAAAGTTTCCGGTGTAGCAGACTTAATTACTTCCCTTTTGTTTCTCTTCCAAGTATTTTTTGTTTTGTTTTGTACTTAGATAAAATGGCTTGAAATGCAACAATGTCTTTATGCCAGTCTGTAAAAATTGATTTAATGCATTTAAAGAGATTGGTTTTTTAAAAAAAAGAGTTTTGGGGAATATTTTTTTTTAAAAAAAATTACCTCCACCGCCTCCCATTTGGTTGCGAACCTCATCTCCGGAGACATCTGGAAGCCGGGGAAAATTGAGGCTGGAAAGAAGGAAGTTTTAAAAAATAATCATCCTGCAGGCCCCAAGCTTATGTGCTCCTCACCCACCTGCTTTTACAGCCCTGGACTACATGTCCCATCAGCGGTGGACCAATGGGGATTGAGAATAATATATGGGTAGAGGCATCGTGGCTTATCCGGTCTTTGCAATATTTTCCTACATACGTCCATTTAAATAAGTAAAAATGAATTTTCCAACTTTGGTTTCCAAACGCCTCCTCCTATTATCTTCAAGGCGAGCGATGGGAACTGTAGTCCAAGATTGGTTTCCCAGCGACCGATTAGGTCCCACAGAGTGGGCCTTCTCCGGGTCCCGTCAACTAAACAATGTCGGTTGGCGGGCCCCAGGGGAAGAGCCTTCTCTGTGGCGGCCCCGACTCTCTGGAACCAACTCCCCCCAGAGATTAGAACTGCCCCTACTCTCCCTGCCTTCCGTAAACTCCTTAAAACCCACCTTTGTCGTCAGGCATGGGGGAATTGAAACACCTCCCCCGGGCATGTACAATTCATGCATGGTATGTTTGTGTGTATGTTTGTTAGAAAAATGGGGTTCTTTTTAAAATATTTTAAAGTTATTTGGATTTGTTATGAATTGTTGTGTCTTGTTGTGAGCCGCCCCGAGTCTGTGGAGAGGGGCAGCATACAAATCTAAATAATAAAATAATAAAATAAAATAAAAGATGCTAAGTTGAAAGGTGCAAGAACTAGAAATGGGGAATCTGCAGCTATCAAAGGCAGGCAGAACTCAGAGGCTCTGAGTCCTACACCTGGGGAGGATGGGGCTTGTAGTGTGTCCTGATCTGAAAGGAGGAAAGTACCCCCCCCATCCCAATCTGCTGATGTCCCCCAAACTGATCTAGCTGGCTACATGCACCCCAAGTCCGATCAGTCTTGTGTCTCCCCCTTTTCCTCTTAATTGTCATGGTGCGATCGGAATAATCTGAAACTGAACACAATCAAAACCGTAGAAATGGTGGTAGACTTTTGTTAGACCACCTCTCACAATAACACAGTATCAACACAGTAGAGACTTTCAAATTTCTAGGTTCCATCGTATCTCAAGACCTAAAATGGTCCTCTAACATCAAAAAGGTCATCGAGACAGCACAACAAAGAATGTTCTTTCTGCACCAACTCAGGAGGCTCAAACTGCCCAAGGAGCTGCTGATCCAGATCTACAGAGGAATCACTGAGTCTGTCACCTGCACCTCTATCACTGTCTGGTTTGGTTCTGCCACCCAACAAGACCGAGACAGACTTGAGAGGAGAATCAGAACCGCAGAAAAAACAATTGCTGCCAACCTGCCTTCCATTGAGGACCTGTATACTGCACGAGTCAAAAAGAAGGCTGTGAAAATACTTACTGACCCCTCGCATCCTGGACACAAACTGTTTCAACTCCTACCCTCAAAACATCGCTACAGAGCACTGCACACCAAGACAACTAGATACAAGAACAGTTTTCCCCCAAATACCATCACTCTGCTAAACAAATAATTCCCTCACCACTGCCAAACTATTCACTAAGGCTGCATTACTATTAATTTTCTCATCATTCCTATCACCCATCTCCTCCCACTTATGACCTTAGGACTGTCATTTGTCGCTTGTAACATTATGATTTATATTAATATTGATTGTTTCTTGATTGCTGGGTACAAATAAGCAATTTCTATTCTATTCCTAATTTACATTCTATTCTATTCTGTTCTATCCTATTCCTAATTTATATTCTATTCTAATCTATTCCTAATTTCCTTTCTATTCCTAATTTCTATTCTATTCTGTTCTATTATATTCTATTTCTAATTTCTATTCTATTCCTAACTTCTATTCCTAATTTCTATTCTATCCCTAATTTCTATTCTATTCTATTCCTAATTTCTATCCTATTCCTAATTTATATTCTATTGTATTCTATTCCTAACTTCTATTCTATTCTATCCAACCCCTAATTTCTATTCTATTCCTAATTTCTATCCTATTCCTAATTTATATTCTATTGTATTCTATTCCTAACTTCTATTCTATTCTATCCCACCCCTAATTTCTATTCTATTCTATTCCTAACTTCTATTCTATTCTATCCAACCCCTAATTTCTATTCTATTCCTAACTTCTATTCTATTCTATCCTATTCCTAATTTCTATTCTATCTTAGTACTAATTTCTATTCTATTCCCAATTTCTATTCTATTCTGTTCCTAAATCCTTTTCTATTCTATTTCTATTCTAATTCTATTCTATTCCTAATTTCCATTCTATTCTATTCACAACCCTCCTTGGAGGGCCCTCCGTCCAATCAGCAAAGACAGCTAAAGGGATGGGAGCTGTAGCGCATCCCCCATCGAGATCAGGGAAGGGCCTGGGGTTAAACCCCACCCCAGATCCAGAAAAGCACACCCACAAACACACTCCTGGTCACTCTTGCAAGGCTCCCCTCTGCCTCCCCACCCCACCTCATTAACCACCCTTCTGCAAGGTCGTTCCAAGCCTAGCAAAGGCGGGCACACAAAGCCATTTCCCACACCCACCCTTTTTGGGGGGATTCAGATCCACTGCACCGGCCGCGGGAGGCTCCACCGAGGGGGGGAAGGCCCCGCCCCCTCGCTTTGTCCACCGCGCGCCGGCGGGGAAAGAGTTAACTCCTCCCCCTCCTCCTCCTCTTCCCCCCTTCCCCTCCCGTCAACGGCCCTTAACGGCCTTTACCCGCTGTTGCTCTCCAGCGGCAAAGTGGGGTCTTCGCCCGGGATGGAGTCCATGGCGCGGCCCCGGGAGGCGGCGTCTGAGGGAGGCCGCTGACAGGCGGCGGCGCCTCTTCTTCGTCTCCGACTTTTGGCGGTCGCCTCGGAATTTTTTAAACAACCGCAGCGGGCGTTCGGACCGCCCCGGCCGCCATCTTGCCGAAGCCGCCGACACCGCCCGAGAAAGGGCAAAAAAAGGGAAGGGGGAACCAAAGCGCAGGGACGGCGGCCATTTTGTGGGAGGGAAAAGCGCCCGGAAGCCCGTCCCGGCGCCATCTCGGTTGAGGGAAAAAAAAGAAGAGGTGGCCGATGTGGAGGTTTTGAACTGTGGCTGGGCGCGCCTGCGCGATGAGAGGGAGCGAAGGCGGGGAGGCGGTCGCCATCTTTGTCGAGGGCTTGGTACCCAAGAAACCGAGGAGGAAAGAGAGAGAGAAAAAAGGATGAACTAATGGAGATGCTTTAGGAATTGGTTGATGGAGATGCTAATTAAACTTAGGTAGGACGAGAACAGCTCTCCAAAACTGGGAGGTGGGGGAGGCCAAGCCTATCAAGTCCAGGAGCTGGACCACAACTCCCATTCTCTATTTTGGCTGATGGGACTTATGTATTTATTTTATTATTAATATTTATTTATTTATTTCATTTTTTTTTAATGCCGCCCTTCTCCTTAGATTCAGGGCAGCTTACAACATGTTAGCAAATGCACTTTATAACAGAGCCAGCATATTGGCCCCACAATCCGGGTCCTCATTTGACCCACCTCTGAAGGATGGAAGGCTGAGTCAACCTTGAGCCAGTGATGCGATTTGAACCACTGACCTGCAGATCTAGCAGTCAGGTTTAATGGCCTACAGTACTGCACTCTACCCACTGGAGTCCATGTATCTTTTCTGATGGGACTTGGAGTCCATGTAGCTTCTTTCCCCCCGCCCCGCTATTTCATGTAAATGCTTCTTGAAACACATTTGGAGTTTCGTTCATGTGGTCGAAATTCAAATGCTTGGCAACGGATTCGTATTTATGTCCTAATGTTTCTCTTTTACTAGTATCATGTATATAAATATTATTGTATCTTTGTATACCACCAATACGTACTTGACAAAACAAATAAATAAAATAATAAATAATAAATAAATAAAACAACCGTGTTATTGATTTAACAACTGCAGTGATTCGCTTCAACTATGTGTAGACAAAGTTGGCTCTTCTGTGACATGTGGACTTCAACAGATTTCTCACTTAGCAACATAAATTCTGCCCTCAACGGTGGTCGCAAGTTGAGGACTAACTACGTTCTTTCTCTGCACGTGGTTTGCAGATTCCTCTAGAAATGAGATGCGAAGACGAAGGTTGCATGCCATAAAACAAACTTATAAACAGCCCAACTGGGTTAGATACAAATTATCTACATTTTATTTGCGGTTTTAAATAACATTCCTCCAGTATAAATTCCAGGTAAATTTGGATCATACTGTCACCCCTCACACACATACTGTACACACAATCTTCCACACAGAGAGACAATTTCCCCCCCTTAAACAAATGCATTTCATAAGCCGAACGAATGCTTAGGATTAAAAAGGGCCTCCAAAATATAGTTGACATGGCATGTTAAAATGCATATAACTTGCATTCAAGATCTGCAAGTTGAAAACTTAACACAAAGAATCAGAGGCATGAATGTTGTGAGATTATCAAAAGTTTAGAGGGTTGCATTAACAGAAAGGTATTTCAAGCTTCTTTTCAATGGATTAGGTCTGTGCAACATATACGGTATTTCTCATATACGTGAGTGTCAAACGGGATTGGCAAACCATGCTAAAATGATCATACTCGCTTCATAAATTTAAATATCTTGGTTTTTTGGCCTCGTCTATAGTGGTACCTATTTCATAATAGTTTCATGCCATCTCTCTACAGTTTAACCTTCATGCAATTATTTCTAGCTAGGGGTAAGTCATTAAATTTTAAGATTTTTTTGGGAGGAAAATAAAAAGATACACACATAGCCTCTCTATTTATTGTTTGGAAACAATTTTTTCCCCCAGTTGGTCACAGGACGGAGTATTTCACACTTTAACTGGCCCATTTCCTTAAAATCGTAAAACATTTTGAACACTACTTTGGGTAAAGACCAACATTACCCCCAGGGATATCACCTCTGTTCAACTCTGTTCAACTCAGGGATTGAAGTAGCTCAGTTCTCGCTAGATGTATGTTTGGTTTTTATATATTAAGGGGTTTTAATTTGCTTTTAGTATTGGATTTTATTGTACATTGTTTATGATTGTTGTTAGCCGCCCCGAGTTTTCGGAGAGGGAGGGCATATAAATCCAATAAAACTAAACTAAACTAAACTAGATGTGGCTTAAATCAAAACTCACCTCTTTTTACTTCGTGTACATTTATTTGAAAATGTTTCTAGTGACACCCTTCTGCAACCACATCAACCATAAGCTGCATTGGCTACTGAATGTTCTCTGAGCGCAATTCAAAGTGTTGGTTATCACCAATAAAGCCCTACATGGCTTAGAACCAGATTTCTTACGGCACTGTCTACTGCTTCATTCAATTCAATTCAATTTATTAGATTTGTATGCCGTCCCTCTCCGAAGACTCTCATGCATCCCCGGCGGCCAATTGGAGCCTTCTCCAGGTCCCATCAGCCAAGCAATGTCACCTGGTGGGCCCTAGGGAAAGGGCCTTCTCTGTGGCAGCTCCATCCCTTTGAAATCAACTCCCCCCGGAGATTTGTACCATGTCCGCCCTCCTGGCCTTTCGTAAAGTTCTAACAACACATATTTGCCAGCAGGCCTGGAGCTGTTGAGCATTGCCTTCTTCCTCCAGCCGACTGTATGAGAGAATGATTATGATTGGATTTTAGTTAAATAGTTTTTAATTGCGTGGGGTTTTTAGATTAGGTTTTACATTGGGTTTCTTATACACTGCTCAAAAAAATAAAAGGAACACTCAAAGAACACATCCTACCGTGTTTCCCTGAAAATAAGACACTGTCTTATATTAATTTTTGCTCCAAAAGTTGTGCTACGTCTTATTTTCGGGGGGTGCCTTATATTTCTCAAAGAAGACAAATTCACAGGCAGAAAAGCTGACACCCCCCAAAGAAAGTGTACCGTACGGTACACTGATTACGGTACGGTACCTGTCAGTATGGCACCCACACACACAAACGACGGCACTTATATGGTACAACAGTATACACCCGCTATTGCAGCTTCCGGCCACCAGAGGAACTACAGTCTATGCACTGTAGTGGAGACTGTAAATGGCGGTGAGACAGCAGGAGACTGTGTCTGCTGTACTGGATGGTACAAAGTGATGGAAGGGGTCAGCAGGGGACGCCACATTATTACGGTACTGCTAAGAAACAGCTTTGAATGGTACCGTATGTTTTTCCACCATACCGTATGTAAACTTGATTACGCCTTATTTTCGGGGGGTGCCTTATATTAGCAAATTCTGCAAAACCTCTGACATGTCTTACTTTCGGGGAACGTCTTATTTTTGGGGAAACAGGGTAGATCTGAATGAATGAAATATTCTCACTGAATACTTTATTCTTTACAAAGTTGAATATGCACAACAGCAGGTGAAATTGATCGTCAATCAGTGTTGCTTCCTAAGTGGACAGTTCGACTTCACAGAAGTTTGATTTCCTTGGAGTTATATTGTGTTGTTCAAGTGTTCCCTTTAATTTTTTTGAGCAGTACATTTTGCATTCTGTATTGGTTTTATCGTGTAAGCGCCCCTGAGTCCGCTGGAGAAGGGCGCCCTAGAAATCCAATAAATAAATAAATCTTCAGTGCACACCCGGTTGATTTAATTTCCGCAGGCTTTTTTTTCTTTTAAAGCTCTGTGACCATTTTTGCACTGTACAGACATCGCCTGCTTGTGGACCATTTGATCTCATGAAAATAAACAAGTTTGTGACTTTTTAACTCACTCAACATTACATGGGGCGTTCGACTTACAAGCTCGACGGACTATTACAATATTTTTAAAAAGACGCCCTTGCAAGCTTGTCAGGTTTTCTTCCAAAAGTCTTTCGAAGGGTTTTGAAGTTTGCCTTTCTTGCAGGTGAAGAAAATGTCAGCACTGATCATGTTCCCTAGGTGGGTAATGAGATGTTTGCAAGAATGCTTAAAGGGCCTCACGTAAAATATATCCAGCAAATGTGTTCCTGTTTCAATTGCAACTGATAGAGGGACTGTTTGAGGGCTTCAAGACATGATGGAGACCTCTTTTTCAAAATCCTTCTTAATAACAGCACTCAACATCCATTTTCTGGGGTGTGGGGGGGAGGGGAAGCCTGTCTCACTCTGTTTTAGCAAAACGTAAGGATTGCCGATGCAATGTGTGCCACCCAAACCCCAAAATTGGAGGAAGAGTCTTCAAAGTTCTGAAAAGGTTGAAAGAAGAAGCAAAGCCACCCAGGACAAAAAGAAAGAAAAGTGCAATTTTAAAATTAAAAGTGCAATTTTTAAAAATGGAAAGCAAATAGGGTACGCCAACAAGGGAGAATATTTGTAGCTCAGGATTGAAACGAGGGTCTACGACTTGTGCGTGATGCCATAAGGGTGTTATATTTGTGGGGTCCTTGATAAGTCTCCGAACTTGGTTTTCTTGCAAGATGTTTCATTACCCATCTAGGTAACATGATCAGTGCTAGAAGGGAATGGGTTTGCTCTCTGTTTATGTACATTATAACTCCATTCCTTTCTAACACGAATGGCATTACCTAGTGTTGTGGTTGGCTCTGGCCCAGCTCCTGCCCCAAGGAATGTGGAGGTGGATGTGGGGGAAACATCCACGTGCCCCAGGCCTGTTTTGCTTCCGATAGAATCTCCCAACGAAGACTCCTCTGATGAAGGAAGTGTGAGTGGCAAGGAAGGGTGGAGTTTGGCAGACAGCCCAGGAGGAAATCAATCATCCTTATCATCCCTGGATTCTGAACAAGAACCTATGACAGATCCACACATGCGTAGAGTGATGCATAGGAGAGAACAACTGAAGGATTATTACAGAAGATAAGTGAGGCCAGCTGTGGTTGGGTGGGGCTGCTGTAATTAGTGCTACAGATAAAAAGAACAGCGTGCTGGTTTAGCCTTGTGGAAGTTTATCTGACTCATAGTTCGTCAAGATCGTTGTTTTGCTGTTTCCCTGTTCAAGACTATGTATGGACTTTCTGGACTTTGGAATTTGGACTCAATTTCCCAGTTACTGGGTGAGAAATTGGATTGCATTTAACCTGTGCCTTGTGTGTACCAGAAAATCCCTTTGACGTTTAAAAAGGGAGTTTTTCCTGCTTTTCTGTTGATAAAGACTTTTGGTTTTCCTTTTATCGTGTGGTGTTTGTCTTTCTGGACTAATTACCCTGTAGTTATGGGCGGTTGGGACACACCGGCAGAACATCTAGTTGAGTAACGAAACGTCTTGAAGAAAGCCACCAGACTCAGGAAGAACCCCATAAACATGGTACATCTATGGCAGTGAGTGCCCAAATTGGAATGTATGTGCACATGCGCAAGCGTTGAAATGCACCAGAGTGCCAGAAACCCAAAGACCAGCTGGCCAGTGCCCATGCGCCGGAAACCAGAAAAGCAGTTAGTATGGGCTCTGTGGACCACCTCTGGTACGTCTGCCATAGGTTCACCATCACAAACTTATGGCATTACGCACAACATTTGACCAATCATAGCCTCCTTGAAAGCAATACAATGCTCTCAAATCCAATTAAATACAAATCCAATTAAATCTAAATCTAAATCTCTCAATGGGAATCCGGATTCGGTTTTTAACAGACGCTGTAACTTCAGAGCAAAAATATTCCTAGCATAAATCGTCCCAGTCATCCTGTCCAGAGATTATTTATTTCAACAACTTTGTGAGTCTCAAAAGTGCTAAGAACTTGTATTTCTTTGATCGACTACGGAAGAAATGAATGCTCCAAAGATAAAGGTTTTATCTTGGTCCAAGTCTGTTTTTGTTTCGTTTCATGCTCCGTCAACTGAAATCCATTTGGCGTTTCCTGCTTAAATATAACTTTCCAAATACCATATTCCACTTAGATCCAGCCTACAGTGCAATTTCTTCTGTACCAACCGTGCAGATGAAAGTTGGTTTTCCTTCGTGGAATAAATGTGACACTGTAATTTCACGCAATTTCCTTCTCCAAGCCCTGGAGGCAAAGAGGTTCTGCATTTTTTTCCCACCCCCTGAGGCTTAACAGTTAAGTTAATAAGATGTGTGCATGGAACGAATAGAGTTACCCAACCCTGATGGGTGAATTCATACAGGACTCTCAGCTCCAAGAAGAAAGAGAAGCTATTAAAAAAAAACACCTCTCAATAAAGGAGATGAAATACTGGCAGGTGTTTTAATTGGTGTGTGTTCCTGAGATATTGTTAAGTCTCTTTCCAACCTTGTAAGATTGTTGACTAGCACTGGTGATGTTATGAAGTTTGGGTATCAAAACATCTGTAAGGAAACTACCAAGGACCTCACAATTGTTGCCCTCCTCCTCTTCTTCCTCCTCCTCCTCCTCCTCATCTTCCTCCTCTTCCTTTCTGCAAAAACTATTCTCTTCTAGCTCTGATGATGTTACCTAGTTTGGGTCATGAAACATCTGTAAGAAAACAACCAAGCTCAGAGAGGACCACGATCCCCATAGTCATTGTTGTCTCCCTCCTCCTCCTCTTCCTCTTCCTCCTCCTCCTCCTCCTCCTCCTTTCTGCAAACACTACTCTCTTCTAACTCTGATGATGTTCTGTAGTTGGGTCATGAAAAGTCTGTAAGAAAACAACCAAGCTCAGAAAGCACCAAGGACCCCCACAGTCGTTGTCGTTCTCCTCTTCCTTCTCCACTGATGATGTTACCTCCACTGATGATGTTACCTAGTTTGGGTGATAAAACATCTGCAAGAAGACCCTCAAGAGAACACCAAGGAAACCCTTCAGATGATTGACTTCCTCCTCAAAATAATGTTATATGGAATTACAGTATTTAGAGAGAGGAACCAGCTTCTTAGAGAAGAGGGTTTTGGTTGATAGTTCTTAATCCGGTGTTGCCTACTGAAATACCGAGAGAAACCAAATGGGAACCAAGTCACATTGTCAACTTGCAAAACTTTCAAGTTGGCATAAGCAGGAGTGGGGTGAGAACTGACAGAGTTGCTGGGTCCTCCTTACCGAAAAGACATTCCACACATGCCTTTCTCCTGATAGTATCCTAGATTAACAGAGTCAAAAGGAGGGGTGGGATTTTTAATAGCTCATCAACGTTGTCCATTGTAGAATGTGATTTATGACATGCCCAGGGAGGAGGGGGGAGACAGGGTCATAGGGGGCCATAAATTAGGCGAGGTCAGAGCTGACTCCACCTGAGTAATTGCCGGAATGTTGCTCCTAATAAATGACTGGGTTCCTTTTGAAACTTGGCTCGTGGCTCGTGAATTAATTAGGGCACCTTTCGGAAACTTCGCACACACCTGGTGACACCCACAGTCTTGAGAACAGAGACTGTGCAGCAAAGAAGACCCTAATAGCACCTATTCTGATGGCGTCCTCTGTTCTAGATCATTCTTCTAGATCATGTTCTACAGATGTTCTCATAATCCGAAGGACATCTTGGTCTAGAATTTCAGGCAAAGAAAATGTAATGTAGACGATCTGTCAGAATGAGGAACTCTCGAATCCTGATGTATATGGGCAAGAATAGGATAATATAATAATAATAATAATAAGATATATTAGGGCAAGAAACGTCTGGAAATCCAAGCCACCTTCTAAGCTCCCATTCAAAAAGTAGCAGATAACAAATTTTGCCATGAGTTTATGAACTTAATTGGAAAAGCCAGTTGCTCCACTCTTGCAAGTCATATAATTCCTAAATTAAGTTGTCTATTTTGATTAATGGGTTTTCATTACAACGAAGACATCCTTATTCCCAAATAAATGGAAAGTTCCAAATTCAATCCAGATTCTAACATTTGTACCAGAGAAATCTGAATTCTACTTACATATCCTAGACCGACTTTGTATTCAGGGGAACAATTCTAATACCGTGTTTTCCCCAAAATAAGACCAGGTTATATATTATTTTTCTTCTTCCAAAAGATGCATTAGGGCTTATTTTCAGGTCAAGTCTTATTTTGGAGGAAATACGGTACTAATTGCATCCATCTGGCTGATGATCTTAACTGGGGCTTATTTAGTGGGTAGGGCTTATATTACAAGCATCTTAAAAATGATGTTAGGTCTTATTTTCCGGCTGGGTCTTATTTTCAGGGAAACAGGGTTCTCAGCTCTCTCTCTCTCTCACACTATCCTAAATCCTTGCCTCCGCCAAAACCACAAATATAAAGGTTAAAAATCCTTGAAATAACAAGCAAGGGAAACTGAAACTTGAAGTTGCAAACAACTTGTATTTTTCGAGACCGAGAGATTTGCAACAAACCTCTTTTCATCCGGAGTCCCAGCTCCAGATATTCACCCCCTAAATTTACAGCACTTTAATACTATACTTTACTTTCTCTCACTCCATTTCTTAGCTTAGGTCTGGTTTCATTTGGCCTCGTGGGGTTTTTTTTAGCGACACCCTGAACCCCTGTACAGATTTTTTTTTAATCTTAAAACAGTCAAAATTCGACATCTGATCTTTTTTATACACACCGTTTTTGCTCGGAATACGGTTTCCGTAAAAATTCTTCACCTCATCTTTCACGCTTCCTATCTGCGAAAAGGAATCCAGGTCGAAGCAAGATAGAGAAGCCAAAAATTAAAATTAAAAAGCCACGTTTCACTTTTAAATAACGTTACTAGCTTGGGAGGAACTATTCACAAATAAGTTTAGGTCCCTAAGTCCCTTTTTTGGGGGGGGGGAAAGAGAGGAGAACGAAGGAGTTACGCAAAACTTTGGTCACCGTTATCCTGTCTGGATCCATCAATCGTTCTTTTTTTAAAAAAATAGCAAAACTCAGACCGAGAGACATTTTTGATTCTTCTTGTCCAAGCTTTGTCACTGATCGCTTTTCCAACAAGCGCTTTTTTAAAAAAAATCATTTTCCAATAGGTCTGCCTGGGTTTTCTGAGTCGCCAATGAGACGCTTTCTGAGTGATTTCTCCAAGGGTTCCATACAAAAATATATATTCAAGCAGCTGCTTTTTAAAAAAAAAAATTATAGGCGAATTCCCACTGTGGCCTCAGAAAGGCCGAGCTGAATCCAATTTGTAATTTTCATTGGACTCACTTCTGCCATTATCTGACTCTTGTCTTCTTGTTGGACAATTGACTAAAAGCTTGGCCAACCCAAGAAAATGAAAATATCTAGGTCCTTCTGGCTGAAACACAGGAACCATCCAATCTTCACCCAAAGCGCCCTGGCACTGATTCTATTTTTTTAAATATAAATTTGCAATCCGTTCCAGCCCGGATTTGTCACGCTTTGTAGTTATGCATGGGCGTGGCCAACGTCAACTGTCCGTTGGGCACCACTTCGTTAGCGTCATCTTCCAACAAGCCGGAAATGTCCGCGTTGGGGATACTGTCATGGTAGCTACTGAAGCTAATGTTGTCCTCCTTCAGTTCGATGGTCCAGAAAGGAGCATTCAGCTTCCGGTTCTGGTACTCGCGATATGTGTAGACGGCGCCTACAAAGCCCATCAGCAGAACGACCAGGATGATGATGACAGTCAGGATGATGATGTTGAACTGGGCCCAGGAGACGTCAGCCAATGTTGACGTGCTGTTCTCCGAAGATGGACTTGGGAAAGCCGGTTGTACCGTCGGCTGCACCAGCGTGGCGTTGAAAACCATAGTAGGCGAGACGGTTGAAGCGTTGAAGTTTGGAGTGGTAGGGATGAGCCTTGGGGCTGGAGTATATTCTACATTTTTAAAAAAATAGGACAGAGGCAGATATGTTGGCATTAAAATTAAGAAGCAAAGAAGACTAAGAATACAGTGGTACCTCTACTTAATGATCTTAATTCGTTCCTTGACCAGGTTCTTAAGTAGAAAGGTTTGTAAGAAGAAGTAATTTTTCCCATAGGAATCAATGTAAAAACAAATAATGTGTGCGATTGGAGAAACCACAGGGAGGGTGGAGGCCCTGTTTCCTCCCAGGAGATTCCTAGAGAGGCCCCATGGAGGCTTCTCCCCCATCTTTTCCATCCCTGTTTCCTCCCAGGAGATTCCTAGAGAGGCCCCATGGAGGCTTCTCTCTACCTTTTCTGGCCATGTTTCCTCCCAGGAGATTCGTAGAGAGGTCGCACAGAGGGTTCTCCCTGCCTTTTCTGGCCCTGTTTCCTGAGAGGAGATTCCTAGAGAGACCCCGTGGAGGCTTCTCCCCACCTTTTCATGCCCTCTTTCCTCCCAGGAGATTCCTAGAGAGGCCCCACAGAGGCTTCTCCCTGCCTTTTCTGGCCCTATTTCCTCCCAGGAGATTCCTAGAGAGGCCCCACAGAGGCTTCTCCCTGCCTTTTCTGGCCCTGTTTCCTCCCAGGAGATTCCTAGAGAGGCCCCACGGAGGCTTCTCCCTGCCTTTTCTGGCCCTGTTTCCTCCCAGGAGATTCCTAGAGAGGCCCCACGGAGGCTTCTCCCTGCCTTTTCTGGCTCTGTTTCCTCCCAGGAGATTCCTAGAGAGGCCCCACAAAGGCTTCTCCCTGCCTTTTCCAGTTACAGTTTTGGAGGCTCAGGTTTGAAAGTGGAAAATCGTTCTTGAGAAGAAGCAAAAAAATCTTGAACACCCGATTCTTATCTAGGAAAGTTCATAAGTAGAGGCGTTCTTAGGTAGAGGTACCACTGTATTCTGAAAAATACAGTAACTTATGCACGGTGCTAGAATGTGTGAACCCAGTGGGAGAAAACTCTTTACCTTCCTTGGTGCAATTCGCTCCTTCCAAACGTTGGACGTAGCCTTCTTGGCACTTCTCGCAATGAACTCCGGCTGTGTGGTAGAGGCAACCGATGCATTCACCCGTATCTGCCTTGCAGACTCTCGGAGAAATGGTGGGGTCCACGTTCCCATTGCATTGGCATTTCAGGCAGATGCTGTCCGAGCTGTAGTAGCCGTTGTCGCATTCGTTACAGAGACGGCCGATGTAGCCCGGGCGACATTCCTCACAGGTTGGGTTTTGCTGACCAGGTTCTAATTGGGGAAGAGGGATGTTAGTTAGTCCAACGGCTCCTGTTTCCGCATTGCCGGCAGTCAGTTCAAGCAGGCTATGCACATTCTAGTAATAACGGTTGTGAAGATGCAACGAGGAGGAAGAATTTATTTTATTTATTTATTCTTTGTTCGATATACAATACATATGGAAGAGAATAGACATTAAGTAATATATATAATGATAGAAAGTAAAAAGAAGAGATGGGAGGGAGAGAATATATATGATATAAGAGATAAGGAGATAATATATATGATATATATATATATATAATATATATAGATAGATAGATAAGGAGAGAATATATACGATATATGAGATAAGGAAATTGGACAGGGGACGATAGGCACACCAGTGCACTTATGTACGTCCCTTACTGGCCTCTTAGGAACCTGGAGAGGTCAATCGTGGATAGTCTAAGGGAGAAATGTTGGGGGTTGGGGGTGGACACTATTGAGTCCGGTAATGAGTTCCACGCTTCGACAACTCGATTGTTAAAGTCATATTTTTACAGTCAAGTTTGGAGCGGTTAATATTAAATTTGAATCTGTTGTGTGCTCTTGTGTTGTTGCGGTTGAAGCTGAAGTAGTCGTTGACTAGAAGGACGTTGCAGCATATGATCTTGTGGGCAATACTTAAATCGTGTTTTAGGCGCCGCAGTTCTAAGCTTTCAAGACCCAGGATAGATAGTCTATTTTTGTAGGGTATTCTGTTTCGAGTGGAGGAGTGAAGGGCTCTTCTGGTGAAATATCTTTGGACGTTTTCGATAGTGTTGATGTCTGAGATGTGGTGTGGGTTCCAGACAGATGAGCTGTATTCGAGAATGGGTCTGGCATAGGAATGGAAGAAGAAAGTAAGGAGGAGGAGGAAGGAAGAGTAGAGGAGGAAGAAGAAGACAAAGAAAGAAGGGGGAATGGAGGAGAAAAAGAAGGAAAAGTAGAGGAGGAAGAAGAAGACAAAGAAAGAAGAAAGAAGAATGGAGGAAAAAAGAAGGCAGAGTAGAGGAGGAAGGAGGCAAAGGAAGGAGGAATGGAGGGAAAAGAAGGAAGAGTAGAGGAGGAGGAGGAAGACAAAGGAAGAAGGAGGAATGGAGGGGAAAGAAGGCAGAGTAGAGGAGGACGAAGACAAAGAAAGAAGAAAGAATGAAGGGGAAAGGGGAGGAAGAGTAGAGGAGGAGGAAAAAGGCAGAGAAAGAAGAAAGAAGGAGGAATGGAGGGGAAAAGGAAGGAAGAGTAGAGGAGGAAGAAGAATAGAAGAACGAAGAAGAAGAAAAAAGGAAGAATAATGGAGATGGAGGACAGAAGAAAGAGAAGAAGGAATCCACCAAAATGCTTTGAGACCAGATCTGTACATGAACTTGACGAGATAACTGACAAGACATGGGTCCTAAGAAGATCTCCGGACGGAAACTCTGGTGATCTTACTGGGTCTCAGCAACTCAATTGTGGTTGATCATTCTTACATCAATGATGTTGACCAGCCAGAAGAGGGAGCTATTTCTCCATCAAGGATGAATCACTTATTGGTCAATGCAACCAGAGCAAGTGACCAGCAGAGGGAGATGAAGACCCAGCAAGCACAACGCAACTGCCTATTGCGGTGTTCTCGAGACTATGGATTATTCTGTCCGCCATAATTTCTCTTCCACTTCTCTATCTTGAGTACCACGACAACCAGAGAGTCCGTGTGACTTCTTCATTTCTATAAGCTCAAATAAGACCAGCCCAAACGATCTAAGACCCCGAGCTCACTGTAACAGCATTGCCAAAAAAAAGGTACTAAGAATTGTTAACCCCACTGTATTTTTGGAGTATTAGACACACCTTAGTTTTGGGGAAGGAAAATAGGGAAAAGAACCTGCTTACCAGACATTTATCTGGCTAGCGTCCTTAGTCTGCTCAGCTTCAGCACACTATTTTATCCCCTGGTTAGGGCTTTTTTTTAAAAAAAAAAACCTTATTTAGAGAGAGTAACAAGGAAAGAGCTTGCAAGCAGGTAAGAGCTGAGAACATCCTTAGCACCTGGTTAGGACTGGAAAGAAACATTTGGAGCAAGTTAGACCAATGGGGAAAAAAATCCCTTCAAAGACCTAGGTCTTGGAAAATATTATTTGCAGAGAGTAACAATGAAAGATCTTGCAAGTCGGTAAGAACTGGGAATATCGTCAGCACTTGGTTAGGGCTGGAAAGAAACATATTCAGAGCAAGTAGAGCGATGTAAAAAATAGCCTGCAAATACTTAAGGCTGGAAAAACATTCTTCATAGAGAGAAACAATGAAAGAGTCAGCAAGGTAAGAGCTGGGAATATTGTTAGTACAGTGATACCTCGTCTTACAAACCCCTCGTCATACAAACTTTTCGAGATACAAACCCGGGATTTAAGATTTTTTTGCCTCTTCTTACAAACTATTTTCACCTTACAAACCCAAGCCGCCACCACTGGGATGCCCTGCCTCCGGACTTCTGTTGCCAGTGACGTGCCCATTTTTGCACTGCTGGGATTCCCCTGAGGCTCCCCTCCATGGGAAACAGCACCTCCGGACTTTTGCAATGCTACAATTTTGCTGAGGCTCCCCTCGCTGGGAAACCCCACCTCCGGACTTCCGTTGCCAGCGAAGCACCCGTTTTTGCACTGCTGGGATTCCCCTGCAGCATCACAAAAACACGGAAGTCCGTAGATGGGGTTTCCCATGGAGGGGAGCCTCAGGGAAATCCCAGCAGCGCAAAAACGGGCACTTCGGCTGGCAAAAGGGGTGAGTTTGGGGCTTGCACACATTAATCGCTTTTCCATTGATTCCTATGGGAAACATTGTTTCGTCTTACAAACCTTTCGCCTTACAAACCTCATCCGAGAACCAATTAAGTTTGTAATGCGAGGTATCACTGTACTTAGTTAGGGCTGGGTGGAGGAGCTACGCCTGCCTGCCTGCCTGCCTGCCTCCCCGCCTTTTCCGGCCCTGTTTCCTCCCAGGAGATTCCTAGAGAGGCCCCACGCAGGCTTCTCCCTGCCTTTTCCGGTTACAGTTTCGGAGGCTCGGGTTTGTAAGTGGAAAATGGTTCTTGGGAAGAGGCAAAAAAATCTTGAACACCCGGTTCTTATCTAGAAAAGTTCGTAAGTAGAAGCGTTTGTAGGTAGAGGTACCACTGTATACTGCTTTTTATTCTTGCTTTTTATTTCGATATGCTGCCCCGAGTCCATTGCAGAAGGGCGGCTTATAAATCTAATCAATTCAATTCTTCGCCACCACCACCCGCCACTCAATGCACATCAACCTATGAAGAAAAACCACCTTACTTATCTCACAGCTGCCGCTGGAAAATTCCGTGGAGCAAGGGCAGCGGATACACTCGTGAAGGTCGGAGTGGTTGTGGTAAAACTGCTTTTTGCAATCCTCACAGTACGCGCCTTCGGTGTTCCCACGGCAATTAAGACAAGTGCCTACGTTGGAAGACAAACAGACAAAGCAACAGAAATGATGCAGCAGTTTGGAAGGCGATGCGACATTTCATGGGACGATGCTCGAGTCAAAATTGTTCCCCGAATGATTATTTCGGAATAACAGAGTTGGAAGGGGGCCTTAGAGGCCTTGCTCAAAGCAGGAAACTGTATCCAGGGTGCGTTCCAAAAGTAATGAAATTTGTTGTGGTTAGCTCTGGCCCAGCTCCTGCCCCAAGGACTGTGGATGTGGGGGAGACATCCACATGCTGCAGGCCTGTTTTGCCCCCGGTGGAATCTGATGATGAAGGCTCCTCTGACCAAGAAGACATGAGTGACAGGGAGGAGGAGAGTGTGGCAGACAGCTCAGAAGGAGATCAATTATCTAGCTCCTCCTTGGATTCAGAACAAGAGTTAATGATACAGCCACGCATGCAGAGAGCGATGCATAGGCAGCAACAACTGAGAGATTATTATCAAAGAAAATGAGGCCACCTGTGGTTGGGTGGGGCTGTGGTAATTAGTGAGGCTGCTATAAATAGCAGCCTGTGGGTTTGGCCATTGTGGAGGATTATCTGATCATTGTGTTTCGTGACTGCTTTACTGACTTTGACCTTTTGTGTGCTGATTTTTCCCCATTTTGAAACTAAACCAGGGCAAAGTGTGTGTCACTTTGTGAAAAAAGAAGGATTGTGAATTGCCTCACAGCTGCAAGCTAAGTATCACAGAACTGATAAGGGACTTGTACAAATTACCAGTTTGTTTGGAGACAGTGCTCTTTGCTATACCAAAAGAGGGCTTAGTTTAAGTGAATTTTCATTATAAAGAACATTGTTTTGAATTTTCAAACGTGTGTGTGTCTGAAATTTGTACCTGTGAATTTTTGGGAGGAGTGTACCAGAGAGCCCGACAGAACAGAAATTATTATTTTTAAAGTAATTTATTGAACAGATTTGCACAAACACTTAAAATTCTTCAAAGTACTGTCCTTGGGCCTCTACACATTTTTTCCAGTGACTCTGCCATGACCAGTACGCGCCCTGAAAGACGTCTTCAGGGACCTCTTGCAAGTCTTTGTCACAGGTGATTGGATCTCTTCTATGGACAAAAAATGGGTCCCTTTCAGAGCTGGGAACAAAAAGAAGTCTGCTGGGGCGACGTCAGGACTATAGCGGGGGCCAGCGTTGGCACCTGGTGTTTGGCCAGGAACTCACAGACTCGTACTGCATTGTGGCAAGGCACGTTTTTCGTCCCTAGAACAGATCCAATCAGCCGTGATGAAGACCTTGCGAATTAAGGTTCAAATTAAGGTTCCTCAAACTAAGCTCTCCTGGTTAGTTCTTTTGGCCCATCTAAGATGCTTTAGGTTCCATCAGAGAAGGGTGAGATGGATCTCCAAACACCAAAAGAAATATAAAAAAACTTAGAAGATTGACGGGGGAAAAAGACCTCATGGTCCATCTAATCTGCCCCTATACTATTTCCTGTATTTTATCTTAGGATGGATCGATGTTTACCCCAGGCATGTTTCAATTCAGTTCCTGTGGATTTACCAACCACGTCTGCAGGAAGTTTGTTCCAAGCATCTACTACTCTTTCCGTCGAATAATATTTTCTCACGTTGCTTCTGATCTTTCCCCCAACTAACCTCAGATTGTGCCCCCTTGTCCTTGTGTTCACTTTCCTATTAAAAACACTTCCCTCCTGAACCCTATTTAACCCTTTGACATATTTAAATGTTTCGATCATGTCCCCCCTTTTCCTTCTGTCCTCCAGACTATACAGATTAAGTCTTTCCTGATAAGTTTTATGCTTAAGACCTTCCACCATTCTTGTAGCCGGTCTTTGGACCCATTCAATTTTGTCCATATCTTTTTGTAGGTTAGGTCTCCAGAACTGGACACAGTATTATTCCAAATGGGGTCTCACCAGCACTCTATACAGCGGGATCACAATCTCCCTCTTCCTGCTTGTTATACCTCTAGCTATGCAGCCAAGCATTCTACTTGGATAACCCTTCTCCTCCGATATGCACTGAGATAGATTTTGCCATGTGAATTGTTCCTCCTGGAGGACCCTTCCCCATTAGGGACCACTCCTCCCAAAACAACCCCAGTGCATCCCCGTTTTACCTGTCAAAGGATCACACTGCGAAGAATGATTGTCGCACCGACATGGCTGGCAGGTGGTCCCGTTGAATTTGGAGAACCCTTCCTGGCACTGGGCACATTTGATCCCCATGGCTCCAGTTTTGCACCGGCATCTCCCAAGACTGTTTGGAAACAAAGAAACCAGAGATCAAACAGGAGGCATTGGGGAGGGGTCTTCGAAAGCAGAGATATTGCAATCCATGAAACCTGGGGTGAAGGATGAGTGGAAAATTGGGTCTTTTCCATGGTGGTGGGTGGGCGGGCAGACGGACAGACGGACAGACAGACAGACATTAGATAGAAGGCAGATACAAGAGATATGGTATTGGGTGGATGGGTGGATGGGTGGATGGACGGACGGACGGACGGACGGACAGACAGACAGACATAGAAACATAGAAGACTGACGGCAGAAAAAGACATCATGATCCATCTAGTCTGCCCTTATACTATTTTCTTTGTTTTATCTTAGGATGGATATATGTTTATCCCAGGCATGTTTAAATTCAGTTACTGTGGATTTATCAACCACGTCTGCTGGAAGTTTGTTCCAGACAGACAGACAGACAGACAGACATTAGATAGAAGGCAGATACAAGAGAAGAGAGAGAGAGATTAGACAGAAGTCAGATACAAGAGATTAGATTGATGATGATGATGATGATGATGATGAGAGAGAGAGATACAGACAGAGGAAGATGAAACAGAATACAGATACAAGAGATTAGATAGATAGATAGATAGATAGATAGATAGATAGATAGATAGATAGATAGATAGAAAGATAGATAGATAGATAGACAGACAAACAGGCAGATAGGCAGACATTAGATAGAAGGCAGATATGAGAGAGAGAGAGAGATTAGATGCAAGACAGATACAAAATTAGATAGAGAGCGACAGACAGACAGACACATTAGATAGAAGCCAGATAGAAGAGGAGAGAGATTAGATATAAAACAGGTACAAGAGATTAGATTGATGATAATGATGAGAAAGAGAGAGATACAGAGGGAGATTAGACGGAACACAGATACAAGAGATTAGACAGACATACAGACAGACATTAGATAGAAGGCAGATACAAGAGATGAGAGAAAGAGAGAGATTAGATAGAGGACAGATAATAATTAATAATAATAATTTATTAGATTTGTATGCTGCCCCTCTCCGAAGACTCGGGGCAGCTCACAACATCGATAAAAACAATATTATACTGGCACAAATCTAATATAAAAAAACCCCTAAAAACCCTATCAATTTAAAAAACCAAACAGCACATACATACCAAACATAAATTATAATAAGCCTGGGGGAAAGATGTCTCAAATCCCCCATGCCTGGCGGTATAGGTGGGTCTTAAGTAGTTTACGGAAGACAAGGAGGGTGGGAGCAGTTCTAATCTACGGGGGGAGTTGATTCGAGAGGGCCGGGGCCGCCACAGAGAAGACTCTTCCCTTGGGGCTCGCCAGACGACATTGTTTAGTCGACGGGACCCGGAGAAGGCCAACTCTGTGGGACCTTATCGGCCGCTGGGATTAGTGCGGTAGCAGGCGGTTCCGGAGGTACTCTGGTCCAATGCCATGTAGGGCTTTAAAGATACAAGAGATGCGAGATTAGATAGGTAGGTAGGTAGGTAGGTAGATAGATAGATACATAGGTAGGTAGGTAGGGAGAGAGATTAGGTAGGTAGGTAGGTAGGTAGGTAGGTACGTAGGTGGAGAGAGAGAAAATAAATAAATAAATGATAGTAGATGATAGACAGACAGACAGATAGGTAGAAAGACAGACAGAAGAGAGAGAGAAACCCATCTATTTCAGACCCTCAAATATTGAACAGCTGCTGTATTTATAACAGAGCACAGTTCATAGACTAAACCATCGTTTATTCCTCTAGCTGAAGGAAGAGCAAACTTCGCTTAACATGACAGAGTCCTCCCACTAGAAACCTAACTTCCTTCATTTCTAGGCAGCCACCTCCAGCTCTCTGCCCTTTCAAATTCTCCCTTTCTCAGTTGACACAGAGCGAGGATGGAAGTTATTAAGCGCTTTTAAAGGCAATTTGGGTGCCTGAAAGTTCAAATTTAATGCCGGTGTGGCAGGATGTTCAATTCAACTCAGATGGCAGGAAGCCATGGGCCAGAATGAAATCTTTCATATAAGAGACAGAAATCCTGGCTTTGCCCCCCCCTATCCCCCACCCCCTGGCTCAATGCCTCTATAGAATGCAACGTATGACAACATCCCCTTTCATGGCTTGCCTAGTGCGAAACCTCCTTCTCCGTTTATAGCCCTTCCACCCACCCCTCTGCAAAAATTTGAGAATTCATTTAAAGTTCAGGTCATAGAGACATAGGGCAATCTGGAAAATGATGTGTGTGAGAGAGAGAAGGAGAGCTCGGGAGAAAGAAAGAAAGAAAGAAAGAAAGAAAGAAAGAAAGAAAGAAAGAAAGAAAGAAAGAAAGAAAGAAAGAAAGAAAGAAAGAAAGAAAGAAGGAAATTTCTCTAGTGCTCACCACAGAACCAATTAGCCTTAAAATGAAGTTTATTTTGGGAGGGAGGGAGGGAGGGAGGGAAGGAAGGAAGGTAATTTCTGTAAAGTGTTCATAAAAGAACCAACCAGCCTTAAAATGAAGTTTATTTTGAGAGGGAGGGAAGGAAGGAAGGAAGGAAGGAAGGAAGGAAGGAAGGAAGGAAGGAAGGAAGGAAGGAAGGAAGGAAAGAAATTTCTGTAAAGTGTTCATAAAAGAACCAACCGGCCTTAAAATGAAGTTTATTTTGGAAAGGATGGAAGGAAGGAAAACAAAAAGAAGAGGGAGGGGGGGGGAAGAAGGAAGGAAAGAATGAAGAAAGAAATGAATGAAATTTCTGTAGTGCTCACCAAGGAACCAACCAGCCTTAAAATGAAGTTTATTTTGGGAAGGAAGGAAGGAAGGAAGGAGATTTCTGCAAAGTGTAACCAAGGAACCAATGAGCCTTAAAATAAAGAGATGGGGCATTGGGGATTGCCTCTCGCAAATGCCTCAACCACAATGACCTCAGCCACGGGCCAGTCTCCAAAATGAGCCAGGAACAAGGGGAGAAGCGAAAACCAGCCAAAAACGGAGGAGGGAAAGAGAGCAGTTCAGAGCATAAGGCCAAAGGCCAGAGACCAACTGAGGACCGGAACAATCCTGAAGATGGGGAGCTCTTTGTCTTCCTGTCCAGCCAAACTGGGACACACGGTTTTCTTTACAAAAGGAGATCATGCCGTTTTCCGGTGCTGCAGCTACTCTGTTTTCTGAACCCGAGCAGGAAAGAGCGAAGCAGCGGAGACCGAATGGCAAACTGGGACACGCGGTTATTGATGGCAACTGTTTATTATTGCCTGGATGAAATTAGGAAGACACTAAATGGGGCCGTACTGTGACAACCGAAGGCCATTGTCCAAGCTCTTCCTTGGCCCCCCTCTCCCCAATCTAGATGATTCTAGATTTGTTGACTTGGCGTTGACCTGCTTTCAATAGGGTGAAAAACAAGAAGGAAGGAAGGAGAGGAGAGGAAAGGGGAGGGGAGGGAGGGAGGATTGAAGGAAGGAAGGGAGGGAGGGAGGGAGGAAAGAAGGAGGAAGGGAGGATTGCAGGGAGGGAGGGAGGAAGGGAGGAAAGAAGGAGAAAGAAGGAGGATTGCAGGGAGGGAGGGAGCAGGTAGGAATAGAGGGAGAAAGGGAGGGAGGAGAAGAGAAAACATGGAAGTGAGGAAGGAAGGGAGGGAAGGAAGGAGGGAGGAAGGAAGGAAGAAAAGGGGGGAGGGAGGGAGGAGAGGAAGGAAGGAAGGAGGAGGGAGGGAGGAATAGAGGGAGAAATGGAGGGAGGAAAAGATGGAAGGTGGAAGAGAGGAAGGAATGAAGAAGGAAGGAAGGAAGAGAGGGTGGGAGTAAGAGAGGGAGGAAGAATTGTGGAAGAGAGGGAGGCAGGGAGAAAGGGGGAAGATGGAGGGAGGAAAAGAGGGAAGGGAGGGAGAAGAAGGAAAGAAGGAAGAAAGAGAGGGAGGGAGGAAGGGAGGGAGGGGGGAGGAAGGAAGGATGGAAGGCTCTCCTCCTTCATGATTAGAAACAAACTTCATTTCTTTCACCTTATCGGAAAGAAATGTTCTGAAGTGATTGGCCAACTCTCTCCGAACCAAATCATTCTACACACACACACAAAACACACCCAACCACACAACAGGCCTCAGAGTGCCATCTTTCAGCCAAATGAAGAGAGAAAAGCCAACCTTGGGTGGTTAGCGATGGCTCCTTGCAGTGTAAAAACCCAAAGAATCAGTTTCATTGAGCAAATGGAGGTCAATAAATCATGGATCGGTGGCCCCAAGACCAGCAAGACATGGAAATAAAAGTGTTTTCTATCAGTCCCTTACTTTTTTTTCCCCTTCTGTTGCTCCCTTGGGCCATGCAAAGAGTGATGACCTGTCTTCAGGGCCTGCATGGCTTGGACAAAGAAACCAATGTCCTACACGCAAGTCCTCCGTGACTGAAACATTTTTAAAAATCCATTTCGGTCAAGATTTACTGCCTGACATTCCCCCTTCCCTCCATCTCTTTCTGTCTCTGTTTTTCTCTGTCTCTGTCTCTGTCTCTGTCTGTCTCTCTCTCTCTCTCTCTCTGGTTTTTTCTCTCTCCCTCTCTCTTTTTCTCTGTCTCTCTCTGTCTCTGTCTCTCTCTATATGTGTCTATCTGTCTGTCTCTGTCTCTCTTTCTGTCTCTTTCTTCCTCTCTCTCTCTTTCTCTGTGTCTGTCTGTCTGTCTCTCTTTCTGTTTTTCTCTCTCTCCTCTCTTTTTCTCTCTCTGTCTTTCTCTCTCTTTCTCTCTCTCTGTCTATCTGTCTTTCTCTCCCTCTCTCTCTGCTCATCTGTTTTTCTCTCTCTCTCTTTCTCTCTCTTTCTCTGTCTCTGTCTTTCTCTCTGCCTGTTTGTCTCTCTCTTTTTCTCTCTCTCTTTTTGTGTCTGTTTCTCTCTCTCTCTCTCTCTCTTTCTCTCTCTCTGTGTCTCTCTCTATCTTTCTGTCTCTGTTTTTCTCTCTGTGTGTGTTTCTCTGTCTTTCTCTTCCTCTCTCTCTGTCTCTTTCTCTCTCTGTCTCTGTCTTTCTGTCTGTTGTTTCTCTCTGTCTCTCTCTGTCTCTCGGTCTCTCCCTCCCTCCGTCTCTCTTGGTCTCTCTCCTTCGTGCCTTCCATCAGCCTCGCAAAATGGTTCAATGATCCCACCGAGAAACCACGGCACAAGATGGCTCCATGGGGAACCAACTTCCGTCTACCTCGGCCGACCTTTCGCCCGAGCATGGGTAAGGAAATTTTTTTTAAAAAACACCCACCCCACCAACCTATAGCTTGATTTTCAGCTCAATTAACCCGGACATTAAGAGATGGGGAAGTCAGAGACCCGAATTGCCCCTCGGCAAAAAAAATGTCTCCATCACGTCTGGGTTTTTTTCTTCTCCCTGGCCCTTCTTTGAAAACTCTTGGAATTTAATAACAGCTTCTGTGTTCGGAGGAAGCGGCGGTCGCGCAGGCTCATCACCCCCCTTTGCTTTGGCATCTTGGCAACCCTCTACCACACCAGCAAGGCCCCCCTCCCATCTATGGTGGGAAGAAAAACAGGGGGCGCTTTCTTTGCCCCCGAACACTGGCACATTGTGCAGGCCGCATTCCTCAGCCGAGGCTTTGCAAAAACGGGAGTCATGAATTCGCTCGCCCGATGGGGACAAACCTCTCCAGGATTCTTGAAGAGGCGTTTTGGGGGGAAATGTCAAAAACCGCCCAAGAGCATCTGGACAGCATCACGAGGGCCACTGCCAAACTATCCTTTCCCCCGGTGGGAAAGCATGGCGGGCCACATCAGGCTTCCTGGATCAAAAAGACCAGCCGTCCAGCAACGTCTTGGGAAGTGATGGTGAACACATGGCATGGTTGCCACAGGTGACACACAGAGCCATATCTGCTGACATGCGAGCCGTTGCCCTAGCTCAGCTCCAACGTGCATGTGTGTGCTGGCCAGCTGATTTTTGACTTGCACAGAGGCTGTGGAAGGGCGTTTTTGGCTTCCAGAGAGCCTCCGAGGGGATGGAGGAGGGTGTTTTTACCCTCCACCAGCTCCAGGGAAGCCTTTGGAGCCTGGGAGGGTGAAACATGAGTCTACTAGACTAGACTAGACTAGACTAGAACAGACTAGAACAGAACAGAATATAGAACAGAAATTTAATGGAATGGAATGGAAGGGAGAGGAGAGGAGAGGGGAGGAGAGGAGAGGAGAAAAGAGGAGAGGAGGGAAGAGACTCCAGAATCCAGAATCCAGACTAGAATAGAATAGAACAGAACAGAACAAAATATAGAACGGAATATAGAACAGAATTTTAATGGAATGGAATGGAAGGGAATGGAAAGGAAGGGAATGGAAGGGAAGGGAGGGGAGGGACTCCAGAATCCAGACTAGATTAGAATAGAACAGAACAGAATATAGAACGGAATATAGAACAGAAATTTAATGGAATGGAATGGAATGCAATGGAAGGGAGAGGAGAGGAGAGGAGAGGGGAGGAGAGGAGAGGAGAGGAGAGGGGAGGAGGGAAGAGACTCCAGAATCCAAAATCCAGACTAGAATAGAATAGAACAGAACAGAACAGAACAAAATATAGAACGGAATATAGAACAGAATTTTAATGGAATGGAATGGAATGGAAGGATAGGGAATGGAAAGGAAGGGAATGGAAGGGAGGGGAGGGACTCCAGAATCCAGAATCCAGACTAGACTAGAATAGAACAGACCAGAATATAGAACGGAATATAGAACAGAATTTTAATGGAATGGAATGGAAGGATAGGGAATGGAAAGGAAGGGAATGGAAGGGAGGGGAGGGACTCCAGAATCCAGACTAGACTAGAATAGAACAGACCAGAATATAGAACGGAATATAGAACAGAATTTTAATGGAATGGAATGGAAGGATAGGGAATGGAAAGGAAGGGAATGGAAGGGAGGGGAGGGACTCCAGAATCCAGAATCCAGACTAGACTAGAATAGAACAGACCAGAATATAGAACGGAATATAGAACAGAATTTTAATGGAATGGAATGGAATGGAATGGAAGGAAAGGGAAAGGAAGGGAGAGGAGGGAAGGGAAGGGACTTCAGACTCCAGAATCCAGACTAGAATAGAATAGAATAGAATAGAACAGAACAGAACAGAACAGAATATAGAATGGAATATAGAACAGAATTGGAATGGAATGGAATAAATAGAATAGAATAGAACAGAATTGGAATAGAATGGAATGGAATAGAATAGAATAGAACAGAACAGAATAGAATAGAATTATTTACTGGCCACGTGTGATTGGACACACAAGGAATTTGTCTTTGGTACAGATGCTCTCAGTGTACATGAAAGAAAAGTGACATTCCTCAAGAATCATGAGATAAAGAACACTTAATGATTATCATAGGGTAGAAATAAGCAATCAGGAAACAACATTAATAGAAATCTAAAGGGTTTGAAGGGGTTCTCCTTACTTGTCGCAAGACGAAGAGACGGAGCCCTCGGGGTGACACTCACAAGCAAAGCAGTGTCGGTGAGGTTGCCCGAGATAGTAGCCATCTTCGCATCGGTCGCACAAGGGCCCCGTGTAACCTGGCTGGCAGTGACAGTGGCCGGTGGTGTTGCACTCACCCACACCTGTGCTTCCGACGGAGCTGCAGTTACAGAAAATATCTGCAAGAGGAGCAAAGGAAAAAGGGAACCTGAAATTCATTTTATTGATTTTACGTTATTTTTATTTTACTCATTTTTTTATGCTGCCCAATTCCCTAGGTTGACTGACGACGCTCGTGCGAGCGAGATTTCAGTGATTGGGGGCTATTTTTTGCTTCTTTGCATGCAGTTCCGGTAGCCACCCATCACTGTCGTGACCACTGATAGCCTCCAAAGCTTGCAGGAAGGAAACATCTGAAGGAGTTTAAAAGATGTTCAGGCAGCCTTTCCCCTTCTGTTGTGGCCCGCCAGCGGCTAAAGGAGGTAGAAGCAGTTTTGGACAATGAGGATGTTGGGGAGGAACATGGGCCAGTCCTGGAGTCTGGGAAAGGCTCGGACAAGTGCTCTAAGTCAGAGGCAGAGACGGGGCCAAGGCTGTCTGGCAGTTATCAGCTGCCTTCGGAGTCAGGCATCAGTGAGGCAGAAGAACAACTGGAGCCTGTTCCGTATGTGTGCATGCACAGAGTTGCTATACAAAGGGAACAGCTGAGGAACAAGGGTCGACTTGGATGTAAGGCCACAGGTGGATGGTGAACGTCCCCTCCCAAAGGGAATAAAAAGGAGCGAATGGGGAGGGGAGTTTGCAGGAGACAATTAGTTTTTGTGGAGGAAAATAGGGGAAAGAATCTGTTTACCAGATATTCATCTGGTTAGCATCCTTAGTCTGGTCAGTTTCAGCACATTAATTTATCCTCTGGTTAGGGCTTTTAAAAAAACCTTCTTTGGAGAGAGTAACAATGAAAGAGCTTGCAAGCCGTAATAGCTGGAAAACTGTTAGCACCTGGTCAGGGCTGGAAAGAAAAATTCTGAGCAAATAGAGCAATGAAAAAAAAAACCTGCAAAGACTTAGAGGTTGGAAAACATTCTTCCCAGACAATAACCATGAAAGACCTTGCAAGCCGGTAAGAGCTGGGAACATTGTTAGCACCTGGTTAGGGCTGGAAAGAAACATTTAGAGCAAGTAGAACAATTTTTAAAAAACCTACAAAGACAGGGTTTGGAAAACATTATTCACAGAGAGTAATAGTGAAATATCTTGCAAAAAGGTAAGAGCTGGGAGCATCGTTAGCACCTGGTTAGGGCTGGAAAGAAACATTTAGAGCAAGTAGAACAATTTTAATAAACCTACAAAGACAGGGTTTGGAAAACATTATTCACAGAGAGTAACAGTGAAATATCTTGCAAAAAGGTAAGAGCTGGGAGCATCGTTAGCACCTGGTTACAATTGGAAAGAAACTTATTTGGAGCAAGTTAGAGCAATGAAAAAAACCCTGCAAAGACTTAGGGCTTGGAAAACATTCTTCCCAAAGAGTAACAATGAAAGAACCTGCAAGATAAGAGATGGGAAGATCGTTAGGGCTGGGGGGAAAAAGCTTCGGAAAAGTTTCATTCAGAGTATAAGACGCACCTGAATTTCAACCTCTTTTACGGAGGAAAAAGGTGCATCTTATATTCCAAAAAATATGGTAGTTCATTCCTGCATCCTTGCCAGGTTTTGCAGGGGACTGAAAGACATCAGCCCAGCCACCCTCCAAGCCTGATAAAGGTCGATAATTATGAACTATCTTGAAAGGCTATGGGAGAGGAAAGACTTCGCTGGAGAGAAATTCGCTGTACACTGTATATTCTGTCGGGCTCTCTGGAAGACCCCTCCCAAAAATTCACAGGTACAAATTTCAGACACACACACATTTGAAAATTCAAAACAATGTTCTTTATAATGAAAATTCACTTAACCTAAGCCCTCTTTTAGTATAGCCAAGAGCACTTGTCTCCAAACAAACTGGTAATTTGTACAAGTCCCTTATCAGTTCTGTGATACTTAGCTTGCAGCTGTGAGGCAATTCACAGTCCTTCTTCTTTCACAAAGTGAAACACAGTTTGCTCTGGTTTAGTTTCAAAGCGGGGAAAAAACAGCACACAAAAGGTCAAAGTCAATAAAGCAGTCACGAAACACAAGGATCAGATAATCCTCCAGAATGGCCAAACCCACAGGCTGCTCTTTTCTTTTTTTTAATAAGTTTTTATTAATTTTTAAAAAACTCATATATACAAATTTACAAAAGTATAAGATCATTCATAAATTGAAACAGAAACAAAAAAACCCTAACACATACCAACAAACAACAACAACAAAAAAGATGATAGTCCTAGCAATATAGTTATTTACTTATTTAAATACACTTAACAATAATAACAATAAACATATTATATCTTACTTAAATTTAAATTCCCTTGTAAGAGGGAAAGTTATAAGTCATCTTATATTTTCAAATTATTTTCTGGTGAAGTATAGCCTCATTGGTATCCACTATTTTTTCTTTTTGGTTGTCCATATATTTTTCATTATTTATATTTTCTTAACCGCCTTCGTAAATTCGTATTTAATTTCTTTAAATTCATACAAATCTTCCTTTATAGCAGCCTCACTAATTACCACAGCCCCACCCAACCACAGGTTGCCTCATTTTCTTTGATAATAATCTCTCAGTTGTTGCCTATGCATCGCTCTCCGCATGCGTGGCTGTATCATTAACTCTTGTTCTGAATCCAAGGAGGAGCTAGATAATTGATCTCCTTCTGAGCTGTCTGCCACACTCTCCTCCTCCCTGTCACTCATGTCTTCTTGGTCAGAGGAGCCTTCATCAGCAGATTCCACCGGGGGCAAAACAGGCCTGCAGCATGTGGATGTCTCCCCCACATCCACAGTCCTTGGGGCAGGAGCTGGGCCAGAGCTAACCACAACAACTGTAAAACATCTTTTATTGGGACAAGGAGTCTGCTTGGTGGTTTGAGGAATAACCAAGGTCAGAACACCTCCTGTCTTACGAGAGCTGAGCTGGCGAACACACATCAAATAGGTGCCTCCTGCCAACTGCCAGGAATGGTTTGATGTGCCAGCACAACTCAGCTTTGGAACCCTGGCCATGGCAGCAGAAGAAAGATCGGTTGATCCGTTGATCCCCTCCAACGCCTGCTCAAAGAGAGCCACGGCATCAGCTCACAAAGCCTCATTGTTTTTCCAAAGTTGCGCCCGATCAGCAAAAAAACCAGATGCCAACAATGTCCAAGAATGACACACAGGATGTCCATCAAGTTAGGGGGGAAAAAACCCTCTCATGCAACGGTTGAGAAGCAAATGTTTTTCCTATCACCCAAGTTTCAGAACCCTGAAACCAAGTTTAACGAAGAGAGTCTCTTCTCGGAGCTAAAAATTTGGAGTTTATATATATATATACATAGAAACATAGAAGACTGACGGCAGAAAAAGACCTCATGGTCCATCTAGTCTGCCCTTATACTATTTCCTCTATTTTATCTTACAATGGATGTATGTTTATCCCAGGCATGTTTAAATTCAGTTACTGTGGATTTACCAACCACGTCTGCTGGAAGTTTGTTCCAAGGATCTACTACTCTTTCAGTGAAATAATATTTTCTCATGTTGCTTTTGATCTTTCCCCCAACTAACTTCAGATTGTGTCCCCCTGTTCTTGTGTTCACTTTCCTATTAAAAACACTTCCCTCCTGGACCTTATTTAACCCTTTAACATATTTAAATGTTTCGATCATGTCCCCCCTTTCCCTTCTGTCCTCCAGACTATACAGATGGAGTTCATGAAGTCTTTCCTGATACGTTTTATGCTTAAGACCTTCCACCATTCTTGTAGCCGGTCTTTGGACCCGTTCAATTTTGTCAATCTCTTTTTGTAGGTGAGGTCTCCAGAACTGAACACAGTATATTCCAAATTTGGTCTCACCAGCACTCTATACAGCGGGATCACAATCTCCCTCTTCCTGCTTGTTATACCTCTAGCTATGCAGCCAAGCATCCTACTTGCTTTTCCTACTGCCCGACCACACTGCTCACCCATTTTGAGACTGTTAATACAGATTAATACACTCTGTTAATACAGATTAACAGAGTGGGAAGGGGCCTTGTAGGTCATCTAGTCCAAACCCCACCCACCCACCCAAGCAGGAGACCCTATACCATTTCCGACAGATGGCAGTCCAGTTTCTTCTTGAAAGCATCCAAGGATGAAGTTCCCACAACTTCTGAAGGCAACTTCTGTTCCATCGGTTGATTGTGCTCACTGTCATAAAATGCCTCTTTATTTCCAGGTTGAATTTGATCAGTTTCCATTATTCCTTGTCTGGCCTTCAGGTGCCTTAGAAAATAGCTTGACCACCCACCCTCTGGGGCAGTCCCTCAAATATTGGAAGATTGCTATCATGTCTTCCCTGGTACAAAAAGGACATTCAAACTCTAGAGAAAGTACAGAGGAGAGAAACCAGAATGATAAGGAGACTGGAAACCAAAACATACGAAGAGAGGTGGTTGGAACTGGGCATGATAGCAGTATACAGATATTTGAGGGGTTGCCACAGAGAGGAGGGGGTCACACTATTTTCCGGGGCACCAGAGAGCCAGACCAGGAGCAATGGATGGAAACTGACCAAGGAAAGATTCAACCTGGAAATAAGGACGGTGAGAGCGATCTACCTGCGGAATGGCCTGACTGCGGAGGTTGTGAACGCCCCAACACTCCATACATTCAAAAGGAAATTGGACTGCCATCTGGCTGGGATGGTGTAGGATTTCCTGCTTGAACAGGGGGTTGGACTAGATGACCTACAAGGTCCCTTCCAACTCTATTAATCTGTGAATCTGAATCCACCATGAAGGTCCACTTGAAAGCCAAACAGTCAGGTCCACTTATGAGTTCAGCAAAACCTAGTGACTCTCCCATCTCCAACTTGGCAGGGAAAGCAAAGTCTCTTCTTCCTCTAAAACAGTGGTTCTCAACCTGGGGATCGGGACCCCTTTGGGGATTGAACGTCCATTTCACATGGATCGCCTAACACCATGTTAGGAATTCATGCTTCTATTCTGGCGCCTTGGAACATATTTTTACAATCCAACCAATCAGGCGTTGACAGTGGGCATGTCCCTCTGACCTTCCTGCCAATCAGCTCAAAGCTCTGTTGGGAGAATTGGCGCTAGACTTATGGTTGGGGGTTACCACAACATGAGGAACTGTATTAAGGGGTCACGGCATTAGAAAGATTGAGAACCACTGAAGTTAGCATCACTGCTTCCTGTATGCTTTCAATTGAAATCTTCCTACAATCGAACCACGAGGCTTCTCCATAGCTTCCACCACCCCTCCCAACTAGCCAACTAATCCCCGGTGTCTCTTTTAAATCTGTTTCGTTCATCACTTTTAAATCCCTAAGCAAACCCCAGGACAGGAAAAGCTAGTTACGCAAGTCTGGCTCTACCGCATGATGCCAAAAATCTAATAATAAAAATAAATAAAAATCGATGCCCTCTGTACAAGCCAGAGCTCACTGATTCACACAAACCCTTTGGAAAGTCACATATGAAGCTTTTTGATGGGCATCAAAAAAAATTAATTATACCCGCAGCGCTCCACACCCACAACATCAGTATGTGGTCTGCTGACTAGCAACACCATCGCGGGCTTTCTTTTCTGCCAGGCTCCTTCTCCTAGGATGGATGCCTGGGTTGGAGAAGCAAAGGCATCACAATCTCCCAATCCACAAATTAGAAAAAAACAGGGTAGATTATAACACATACAGATGGATAAATAGTTGGCTGGCCAATTACACCCAACAGGTTGTCCTCAACGGCTCCAAATCCACATGGAAGGAAGTAGGCAGTGGGGTACCAACAATCGAGTTATCGAAGCGTGGAACTCATTGCCGGACTCAATTGTGTCAACCCCTAACCCCCAACATTTCTCCCTTAGACTCTCCACGATTGACCTCTCCAGGTTCCTAAGAGGCCAGTAAGGGGCGTGCATAAGTGCTCAGGTGTGCCTTTCATCCCCTGTCCAATTGTCTTTCCTTTCTCTCACTTATCATATATATTTTCTTTCTTTCATATATCCTCTCCTCTAAGTTCACTTTACCCTTATATATATTACTACACGTCTATTTTTCTTCCTATGTATTTGTGTATTGGACAAATGAATAAATAAATAAATAGATAAATAAATAAATAAACAGAATGAATGAATGAATGAATGAATGAATGAATGAATGAATGAATGAATGAACGAATGAATGAATGAACGAACGAATAAACAAATGAACAAATAAACAAATACACAAATAAACAAATAAAAAATAAACAAACAAACAAACAAATAAATAAATAAATAACACAGGTTTCAGTCTGGGCCCTGTGCTCTTCAACATTTTCATCAATCACCTATGTAAAAGCTTGGGGAATCCCAATCGGCAAGATTATCGGGCTTTCCCAGCGATGGTGGGTGGGGAAAATCCTGGCTGCGTGTGTAGGGCTTCCCCAACGGCTGCAGCTCATAGGTGGGTAGTCTGGAGCAGTGTTTCCCAACCTTGGCAACTTGAAGATATCTGGACTTCAACTCCCAGAATTCCCCAGCCAGCATTTGCTGGCTGGGGGATTCTGGGAGTTGAAGTCCAGATATCTTCAAGTTGCCAAGGTTGGGAAACACTGGTCTGGAGGACAGAAGGGAAAGAGGGGACATGATTGAAACATTTAAATATGTTAGAGGGTTAAATAAGGTTCAGGAGGGAAGTGTTTTTAATAGGAAAGTGAATACAAGGACAAGGGGACACAATCTGAGGTTTGTTGGGGGCAAAGATCAGAAGCGACGTGAGAAAATATTATTTTACTGAAAGAGGAGTAGGCATTTTGCTTCTCATCCACTCTTCAGTTCTGAAGAAATGTTGGTGGCTATTGGGTGGTCTATCCTAAGGAACAGAAGACTGCTCACAGTCACTCATGCCCTCATCACCTCGAGGCTCGACTACTGTAACGCTCTCTATATGGGGCTACCTTTGAAAAGTGTTCGGAAACTTCAGATCGTGCAGAATGCGGCCGCGAGAGCAATCAGGAGCCTTCCTAAATATGCCCATGTTACACCAACACTCCGCAGTCTGCATTGGTTGCCGATCAGTTTCCAGTCACAATTCAAAGTGTTGGTTATGACCTATAAAGCCCTTCATGGCATCGGACCAGAATATCTCCGGGACCGCCTTCTGCCGCACGAATCCCAGCAACCAGTTAGGTCTCACAGAGTTGGCCTTCTCCGAGTCCCGTCAACTAAACAATGTTGTTTGGCGGGACCCAGGGGAAGAGCCTTCTCTGTGGCAGCCCCGACCTTTTGGAAATAACTCCCCCCAGATATCAGAATTGCCCCGCCTTCCTTGCCTTTTGTAAGCTCCTTAAAACCCACCTCTGTCGTCAGGCATGGGGGAATTGAGACTTTCCCTCCCCCTAGGCTTATAAAATGTATGCGTGAAGGAAGAGACAGAAGGTAAAATTATCTAGACAGAAGGTTTAAAATTTATTTTTAGGTTATGATAGATTATGTCTACTTTGTCGAAATGATAGAATTTCTTTTCATAAAACAATTATATTAGACAAAGAAAATAATTGCTTATTCAATATTACATGTCGACATTATGATGTATTTACTCTTCCTTCTTCACATCTGTAAATTTGTAATATAATAAAAACTATTTTATTAAAAAAAATGTATGCATGGTATGTCTGTACGTATGATTGGTTTCTTAAATTGGGGTTTTTAAATTAACTTAAATATTAGATTTGTTTACATTGTATTATTATTATTGTTAGCCGCCCCGAGTCTACAGAGAGGGGTGGCATACAAATCTGATTAATAAAATAAAAATAATAAATAATAAATAAATTAATAGCCTGTCTCTTCCCCGCCCAGATTTTGGATTGGAGTCTTCAGGAAATCCCATTTGTCAGATTTAAGATCATTCTTGTTTTTCTTTTTGTCCTTCTGCGGAGATGTAAGTAGCCATGACAGGCTCGGATGTCTTCCTTACGACCTTGGCTTCCCTTTAAACCAAAGGAGCTCATTTTTATTTATTTTTTACTATTATGAGTTTCTTTCCTTGGTCTTGGCACGGAAAAAAGGACAAGCGTTGAGGCGTCGGATGCCCACAAATCAGACCGACACCGAAGGGAATTTATGAATGTCAGAACGTGTTGGGTTGTCAAAGTTTAAACGTCAACGTCTAGGAAATCAAGGCTGGAGAAGGCGAGAGGCCGGAGGCGGGAGGGGAGGTTGCGCAGAAAACACACTTCAGATCAGAGCAAACTCACACAGAAGAGGAGATACAAAGGCACTCACACCTTGCGGATTGTAAATGTGAAGCGGTGAGCTTTGAGTGGCATGCAATTAAAACGACCTATGGCGAGTACCTGGGGTGACCAACTCGGCCTTCAAGATGGTGGTCCCATAAAAAAAACCCAGCCTTAATAGAATAAGAGAGTTGGAAGGGATCTTGGAGGTCTTCTAGTCCACTTCTCTGCTTAAACAGAATAACAAAGTCGGAAGGGACCTTATAGAGCGTCTAGTCTACCTCCCTGCTTAAACAAAATAACAGAATAACAGAGATTGAAGTGACCTATGAGGTCTTCTAGTCCAGTGTTTCCCAACCTTGGCAACTTGAAGATATTTGGACTTCAACTTCCAGAATTCTGGGAGTTGAAGTCCAGGTATCGTCAAGTTGCCAAGGTTGGGAAACACTGTTCTAGTCCACCTCTCTGCTTAAACAATATAACAGAGTTGAAAGGGTCCTTGGAGGTCTTCAAGTCCTGTTGAAGGAGGAGACCCTACATCACTTCAGACAAGTGACTGGTCAGTCTCTTCTTTAAAGACCTAGCTGTTCCACCGGTTCATTGTCCTCACTATTAGGAGGTTTCTTCTCAATTCTAGGTTGCTTCTCTCTTTGAGTAGTTCCCATCCGTTGTTTCTTGCCCTGCCTTCTGATGCTTTGGAGAATAAAGTCATTCTTTTCCTGGGGGAAAATATGCTGGGAGTTAGGAGGAACGAATGAGGTTGTGACCCACTGCTTTAGACCTAATATAAAGGTAAGTAGGTAGGTAGGTAAGTAGGTAGGTAGGTAGGCAGGCAGGCAGGCAGGCAGGCAGGCAGGCAGGCAGGCAGGCAGGCAGGCAGGCAGACAGACAGACAGACAGGAGGAGAACTTGTGGCTTAGAGATTAAAGCAACTGCCTGACAAGGCAGGCAGCCAAAGTTCAAACCCCAGTAAGGGTATGGGTAGCTGATGAGAGCTAAATAGCTTAAAATAGATCTATAGTAGTCTCCCTTTATTTCTTTATTAGTTCTTTGCAAGTTTGAAATAGAGATAGATAGATAGATAGATAGATAGATAGATAGATAGATAGATAGATGATAGATAGATAGATTATAGATAGATAGATAGATAGATAGATAGATACAGTAGATAGATAGATAGATAGATAGACAGACAGACAGACAGACAGACAGACAGACAGACAGACAGACAGACAGACAGACAGACAGATAGATAGATAGATAGATAGATTATAGATAGATAGATAGATAGATTATAGATAGATATATAGATAGATAGATAGATTATAGATAGATAGATAGATAGATAGATAGATAGATAGATAGATAGATTATAGATAGATAGATAGATAGATAGATAGATAGATAGATTATAGATAGATAGATAGATAGATAGATAGATAGATAGATGATAGATAGATAGATAGATAGATAGATAGATAGATAGATAGATAGATAGATAGATAGATAGATTATAGATGGATGGATGGACGGACGGACGGACAGACAGGAGGAGAACTTACGGCTTAGAGGTTAAAGCAACTGCCTGACAAGGCAGGCAGCCAAAGTTCAAATCTCAGTAAGGGTGTGGCTAGCTGATGAGAGCTAAATAGCTTGAAATAGATCTATACTAGTCTCCTTTTTATTTCTTTATTTGTTCTTTCGTTTGAAGTTTGATATACCTATACACAAACACACACACACAATTTTTTCATCAAATGGGCGAAGGACAGGATTCCCGCCTCAGCGTGTTGTCAGATGGCAAAAGTTCAGAGAAAAACCTCCCTATGGAAAAGCATTAAAGTGAGGAGGGTGGGGAGTGGGAAGCGGGATACTTCTAAACTTGATGCGTTCTAGGCAACCTCCCGCCCTTGGCTTTCTTTCCAGAACTCTTTAAGATTATAAGGGCGTGCATTCGCCTTTATCTCTTTATCAAGTGCACTCAGTTTAATCTTTCAACACAGCGCCCCCAGGGAAGCTGAACGGCTTTGTTGTCATAACGTGGAGATAAAAAGTTTCCCCAAACAGAATCAAAGCCGACAGACTTCTGGGCTTGTTCCAGTTACGTTGCCCTTTGTTCTAATAGCTCCTGGTTTTTTTCCCCCAGAGTCACTTTTTTTCTCCTATTTATAGAGACTGGTTCTATTCAGTAGTTATGATCTAAGCTTTTTTGGGGGGGGGGTCATTCCCTCCTCCTTCAGATTTCCCTTAGGAGTAGCTGAGATATCAGATTTTGACATTAGGGCCTTCCTGATCTTTGCTTCCCCCCCCCCATTCTTTTTATTATGAGAGGCCATTAATTCAGCAACCATAGGGAAAAACAATTCACACTGCGTATCATTCAAGTTTATCTATCATCCATCTATCATCTATTATCTCTATCTCTATCTATCTATCTATCTATCTATCTATCATCTATTTATCCTACCTATCTAGCTATCAAATTATCTATCATCCATCCATCCATCCATCCACCCACCCACCCACCCACCCACATACATACATACATACATACATACATACATACATACATATATATATATATATATCATATTATCCTATCCATCCATCCATCCAGCTAGCTAGCTATTATCCTATCCTATCCTACCCTATCATATCCTGTCCATCCATCCATCCATCCATCCAGCTAGCTAGCTATCATCCTATCCTATCCTGTCCTGTCCTGTCCTGTCCTGTCCATCCATCCAGCTATCTATCATCTATCTATCATCTATATATATGCCTTATTATCTATCTATCTATCTATCTATCTATCTATCTATCTATCTATCTATCTATCTATCTATCATCTATCCAGCCATCTAGCTATCTCTATCTATCTTATCTATCTATCTATCATCTATCATCAATCTACCTAACTACCTACATACTTATCTGTCACTCTCTCCTTCCTTCCTTCCTTCCTTCTCTCCACCTCATCTCTTATGAGGGGTTCCATGACTAGAGGTTTTTAAGAAGAGACTGGACAGCCACTGGTCTGAAATGGTATTGGTCTTTCTGCTTGATAAGGGAGTTGGACTAGAAGACCTCCAAGGTCCCTTCCAGCTCTATTCTGATTGATTGATCCTTTGACTTCCTTTGGAAACCAAGTCAACAGACAATCGTTTCAACATCCCTGGGAAGACTTTTTCCCTGAAAGATTGAAACTCGCTCTCATGGTGTCCCAATTTGGAAAGTTTGGGGTTGGACTAGAAGATCCCCAAGGCCCCTTCCAAGTCTATTCTGATTGTTTGTTTCTAGGGAGGATGCAGCATAACCAAAGCTCCCAAGGCAATAGCTTCCAAAACAGAAGCAGAGTGCCTGAAGTCAGAGAAAAATATCTTAAATCATTAACTATTGATTATAAAAGCTGCTAATTTTAGCCTTGTCTGCCTTTTAAAAAAACAGTCCTGTGTATGAGAAGTGAAGGCAGTTCACTTTGTGAATCCAGAACTGTCTGTTTCAATTATCTGAGAGAGGCAGTGTCGCGTGTAAAAACTATAGTAAGATCGTGTTTTAGCAAAATCACATACCAAACCTCCTCCTCCTGGTTAATTTACACAGTTTTGTAATCTACGGGGGAGGGGGGATTAGAATTAGAATTCAAGGAATTTGTCTTTGGTGCAGATGCTCTCAGTATACATAAAAAGAAAATATAGATTTATCCAGAATCATGAGGTACAACATTTAATGATTGTCATAGGGGTCAAATAAGCAATGAGGAAACAATCAATATTAATAAAAATCTTAATGACACAAGCAACAAGTTACAGCCATACAATCCTAAGTGGGAGGAAATGGGTGATTGGAATGATGAGAAAAAACTAGTAGTAATAGTAATGCAGCCTTAGTAAATGGTTTGACAGTGTTGAGGGAATTATTTGTTTAGCAGAGTGATGGCGTTTGGGGAAAAACTGTCCTTGGGTCTAGTTGTCTTGGTGTGCAGTGCTCTATAGTGATGTTTTGAGGGTAGGAGTTGAAACAGTTTAAGTCAAGGATGTGAAGGGTCAGTAAATATTTCCACGGCCCTCTTTTTGACTCGTGCAGTATACAGGTCCTCAATGGAAGGCAGGTTTATCTATCTATCTATCTATCTATCTATCTATCTATCTATCTATCTATCTATCTATCTATCTATTTTGTCCAATACATAATATACATTGAAGAGAAAGATATGTAATAACATAAGTAAAGAAAAGAATAGAAGAAAAGATATAAAAGTATAGGTGAACATATTTGAAAGGAAGAAAAGATAAATGAGATAAGGAGAGACAATTGGACAGGGGTCGGAAGGCACACTGGTGCACTTATGCACGCCCCTTACTGACCTCTAAGGAACCTGGAGAGGTCAATCGTGGATAGTCTAAGGGAAAAATGTTTGGGGTTAGGGGTTGACACTACTGAGTCAGGTAATGTGTTCCACGCTTCGACAACTCGGTTGCTGAAGTCATATTTTTTACAGTCAAGTTTGGAGCGGTTAATATTAAGTTTGAATCTGTTGCGTGCTCTTGTGTTGTTGCGATTGAAGCTGAAATAGTCATTGACAGGTAGAGCATATGATCTTGTGGGCAATACTTAGATCGTGTTTTAGGCGACGTAGTTCTAAGCTTTCTAGACCTAGGATTGATAGTCTGCTTTCGTAGGGTATTCTGTTTCAAGGTTGACAGTAATTGTTTTTTTCTGCAATTCTGATTTTCCTCTGAAGTCTGTGTTGATCTTGTTGGTTTGTAGACCCAAACCAGACAGTTATAGAGGTGCAAATGACAGACTCAATGATTCCTCTGTTTATCTCAATGATTGCCCCAGTTCCTTGCAAAGGACTCGATAGGTGGATAAAAATGCCCAATCGAATCTGAATGCCTATCAGATGTCTGTCTGACTGTGCAAACAAACATCATATAAATAATAATCTGAAAATCGAAGTCAAAAGATGATGGCACAAAGTAGCCGTAATGGTTTCTGATGATTATCGGCACACTAAGGATTGTTTACAGCCTCCAGGCACCGGCATATCACTTCCACTGCTTCGTTGACTGGACATGGACAGAGGCTTTCCTGAAGCCCAGGAAGTGCAAAAAAGGTCTTCCCCATTTTCCAGAAGGTCGAAAATCAGATGTCCAGCCTGCATATGTTGACATAGGGCAATGCCTCATATGCCCTCAGATATGGCTTTGAATGCTACCTGTGGCATGTATGCCATAGGTTGACCATCACGGCTACCTGCTATAGATTGGGCTGGGACTTTATTGAGCCATTCAGCCTTGGTCCAAGGTCCACTTGGTGGGGTGGGGTTTGCGTTCTTCATCAGTTGGGCGATCTATACGCCCTTATCCTGCCTCGTAAGCAAGCAATTGTGCGTATAATCACGGCAATGAGAAGTTCTGCATTGTGTGAAAATAAATCAGGAGGGAGGAAGATACATAAATAAACTTTTTTTGTTGGGGAAGGCAGGAACATTGCCCAGGAAAATCCATCACACGCTTCCTTATCAGTGAAGGGCTGCAAAAAAAATTTACTTCCACACTGCGGACTTATTTAGTGGGTGTGACATGATAGTCATGTGACCAGGTAGGAGTGGCTTGCTGGCCATGTGACCAGGTGGGAGTGGCTTGACAATCCTGTGACTGGGGGAATGGCTTAAAGGTCATGTGACTGGGTAGGAGTGGTTCACTGACCAAGATAACTTTTCAAATAGGTGCTTGGACTCTTTTTTAGTCAATTAAGTCACATTATATGAAGAGCCACAAAAAGGACAAATGATAGACAGCATTATTTGTTGAGGAGCACAGTAACACTTTAAGGTTTTATCCTGAACCCACAAGGTTCAGTAGGATAACAGATTAGGCAAGTAGCTCAATTTCCTTGAACTGCTATAAAAGTTCAGTTCTAGATAATGATTAAAATGATTAAAGCGTTTACGGGTAAACACATACTATTTAATTATTTCCTATTTTAAAAGTAATTAAGGATCATAGTACGGTACGAGAGAAGGAAGGACAATTAAAAAAACTATTAAGTATTCAATAAATATTGCATAAACCTACTACTCCGAGTCCTCAGAGAGGGGCGGCATACAAATATAATATATTATTATTATTATTATTATTATTATTATTATTATTATTATTATTATTATTATTATTATTTGTTCTGTCGAGCTCTCTGGCAGAATCCTCCCGAAAATTCACAGATACAAATTTCAGACACACACGTTTGAAAATTCAAAACAATGTTCTTTATACCGAAAATGCAAATAAACTAAGCAATCTTTTTGTATAGCAAAAGAGCACTCGTCTCCAAACAAACTGGTAATTTGTACAAGTCCCTTATCAGTTCTGAGATGCTTAGCTTGCAGCTGTGAGGCAATTCACAGTCCTTCTTCTTGCACAAAGGGAAACACACTTGGCTCTGGTTTAGTTTCAAAGCGGGGGAAAAGCAGCCCTCAAAGGTCGAAGTCAGCAAGGCAGGCATGAAACACAATGATCAGATAATCCTCCACAATGGCCAAACCCACAGGCTGCTATTTATAGCAGCCTCACTAATGACCACAGCCCCACCCAACCACAGGTGGCCTCATTTTCTTTGATAATAATCTCTCAGTTGTTGCTGCCTATGCATCGCTCTCCGCATGCGTGGCTGTATCATTAACTCTTGTTCCGAATCCAAGGAGGAGCTAGATAATTGATCTCCTTCTGAGCTGTCTGCCACACTCTCCTCCTCCCTGTCACTCCTGTCTTCTTGGTCAGAGGAGCCTTCATCAGCAGATTCCACCGGGAGCAAAACAGGCCTGCGGCATCTGGATGTCTCCCCCGCATCCACAGTCCTTGGGGCAGGAGCTGGGCCAGAGCTAACCACAACAATTATTATTATTATTATTATTATTATTATTATTATTATTATTATTATTACTATTATTATTACCCGCATTGTGTTCCCCCCCCCCCATGGGAACAGCAGCCCATCACTGCTGCTGTAAGTCAACCAAGTACGGCTTCCTTCACACAGAATGATATGTTTTTGGTAAATCACAACCAAAACACCACACTAGAACGTTATCAGTTAACATCTGGCAGCAAAAACAAACTTTTTTTAAAAAAGACAGAAGTGGGGGAATAACTGGGTAAGGAAGACTAACCGGTCAAACAGGCAAGAGGTCAAGTTAACAGGACTGGAGACTGAAGAGCATATTTTAAAGGTCTCCAAACTCAAGGTATTTGTAGAGAAGATTTTCTGAGACAGAGAGAAGGCACTGGAGTTAAGTCTAGGAAGGAAGAAGCCCTCCTGAGAACCCCATCCTCAATTACAGTGACCGAAAGGAGCCATAGCTTCTGTCTGCCCATCCAACATAGCTTTCCATCAGCTACCTAAAGCAGTGTTTCCCAACTTTGGCAACTTGGAGATATTTGGACTTCAACTCCCAGAATCCCCCAGCCAGCATTTGCTGGCTGGGGGATTCTGGGAGTTGAAGTCCAAATATCTCCAAGTTGCCAAGGTTGGGAAACACTGACCTAAAGGACCGTTGCTCAGAATTCTAAAAAAAGTCTGTAATTCTAGACAGCATCCAAACTGGGTGCAGATGAACTTAGATGTTGTTTGCATTTCCTGAGTCGTCTTCTTTTTTTCCTTTTTAAAATATTTATTTATATAAATATCTGGACTGGGACTCACTGCTCACAGTCACTCATGCCCTCATCACCTCGAGGTTCGACTACTGTAATGCTCTCTACATGGGGCTACCTTTGAAAAGTGTTCGGAAACTTCAGATCATGCAGAATGCAGCTGCAAGAGCTATCATGGGCTTCCCAAGGTATGCCCATGTTACACCAACACTCCGCAGTCTGCATTGGTTGCTGATCAATTTCCAGTCACAATTCAAAGTGTTGGTTATGACCTATAAAGCCCTTCATGGCATCGGACCAGAATATCTCCGGGACCGCCTTCTGCCGCACGAATCCCAGCGACCAGTTAGGTCCCACAGAGTTGGCCTTCTCCAGGTCCCGTCGACTAAGCAATGTCGTTTGGCGGGACCCAGGAGAAGAGGCTTCTCTGTGGCGGCCCCGACCCTCTGGAACCAGCTCCCCCCAGATATCAGAGTTGCCCTCACCCTCCTTGCCTTTTGGAAGCTCCTTAAAACCCACCTCTGTCGTCAGGCATGGGGGAATTGAAATTTCCCTTCCCCTAGGCTTATAGAATTTATACATGGTATGCTTGTATGTATGAGTGGTTCTTTAAATTGGGGGTTTTTTAGATTGTTTTTAATATTAGATTTGTTTACATTGTCTTTTTATATTGTTGTTAGCCACCCCGAGTCTTCGGAGAGGGGCAGCATACAAATCTAATAAATACAAATACAAATACAAACTTGGAGATATTTGGACTTCAACACCCAGAATTCCCCAGCCAGCATTTTCTGGCTGGGGGATTCTGGGAGTTGAAGTCCAAATATCTCCAAGTTGCCAAGGTTGGGAAACACTGACCTAAAGCCCCGTTGCTCAGAATTCTGAAAAAGTCTGTAATTCTAGACAGCATCCAAACTGGGTGCAGATAAACTTAGATGTTGTTTGCATTTTCTGAGTCGTCTTCTTTTTTCCATTTTTAAAATTTTTATTTATACATTTTTCTTTCTTTCAATACACACAGGTGCCTGGTGAACGGTGAATTCTCGGAGCCATTTTAGATTTCCAAATATTAATAACAATCCTGAAATTCATAAGCAGTTGGAATAATAATAGATGATAATGATCAGTTTACTTTATATACAATACTGTTTACTAAGTCTGCATAGATATTTCACTCCGTTGTTTCCTATTTAAGGTCTGTTTCTCCCTTGGGAACCTTGGAGGGGGGGTTGTATGTGAACCTTGGGATTTTTGCAAAGCGTCATGATTCATTGGGCAGCGAAGTCAGAAGCCTCCCTTAAAAATGATGATTGCACACTTAGCATGTAGGATAAATAGCATTGTTGCCTTCTGGAATGTACTTCGCATCTCAAGAGACATTTTCTTGCCGCCTGGTACTTGCGCAACTGAATAGTTGACAGATAGCGTCTCTGCCTCCCTTTCTGTACAACACAAGAGGGCAAATCTATTTTTAAGTAACACTCAAATGAAAGGTGAAGGATTCCTGAGCAGGAATTTTCCGAACCGCAACAATCTTCCCATGTAAGAATTTGCAGGAGCTATAGAATAGAATAGAATAGAAATTTAGAATAGAATAGAACAGAATAGAATAGAATAGAACAGGATAGCATAGCACAGCATAGCATAGAACAGAAAAGAATAAGAATAATTGATAACTGAATGATTTTAAATGTTATTAGAGCTTTTAAAGGTTTTTAAGCTATATTAATTGGATTTTTTATATATGTATATTGTTTATTGTTTTGATATATTGTGAGCTGCCCCGAGTCCTAGGAGAAGGGCGTCATACAAATGCAATAAATAAATAGATGATTGATAGATAGATAGATAGATAGGTAGATAGGTAGATAGGTAGGTAGGTAGATAGGTAGATAGGTAGATAGGTAGATAGGTAGGTAGATAGGTAGATAGGTAGATAAGTAGATAAGTAGATAAGTAGATAAATAGTATAAGTATAAGCACAAGAACAATACTGGACAGGACTGGACAGGACTAGAATAAGAATAAGAACAGCACAGGATAAGATTAGTTTAGTTTAGTTTAGTTTAGTTTAGTTGTTTAGTTTAGTTTAGTTTAGTTTAGTCGAGAAAAGAAGAGAAGAGAAGAGAATTCTTTACTGGTCAAGTGTGATTGGACACACAAGGAATTTGTCTTGGTGCACATGCTCTCAGTGTACATAAGAAAAAAGATAATTTCATCGAATCATAAGGTCCAACACTTAATGATAGCCTGGGTATAAATAAGCAATCAAATCATATTAGGAACCAGTCAATATGAATCGTAAGGATATAAAGACACAAAGTTACAGTCATACAGTCATTTGTGGGAGGAGATGGGTGATGGGAACGATGAGAAAATTAATAGCACTGCAGACGTAGTAAAAAGTTTGACAGTTTTGAGGGTAACCTGGAGGTATCAAAACTGTATGGGAAAAAATATTTTGCAGTGTTTTTTTTTAACCATTCTCCTTCTGATGGGAGAAATTGCTTTGAAATCCCCCTCTCCTTGAAAGCAAAAAGACCTTCTAACTTTCTCCAGACTCTGCTCTACTTACATTTCTTCCATTGCATCTGCAGAAGGAACTACCTTCTGGAACACTTTGAAAATATGGGGGGGAAAAGCTTTCAAGGAGTTGAAGAAAAATGTTGGCATTACAATGGAAATAGACCAACATCTTTAAAATGAGATACATTTTTGGAAAGAATAGTTATCAATACAGTTGGAACTATTGGAATAATAGTTATCAATACAGTTGGAACTATTGGAATAATAGTTATCAATACAGTTGGAACTATTGGAATAATAGTTATCAACTATTGTTTGGGATCTTCTCTATCAAAAGTTTGACAGAGTTGGAAGGGACCTTATAGGTCATCTAGCTAGGAGTTTGTAGATATATATACAGATTAACAGAGTTTGAAGGGACCTTGGAGGTCATCTAGTCCAACCCCCCTCTCAAACCGGAGACCCTACACCATTTCTGACAGAGGGCAGTCCAGTCTATTCTTGGAAACTTCCAGGGATGAAGCTCCCACAACTTCTGAAGGCAACTTCTGTTCCATGTTCTCACTGTAGAAAATTCCTCCTTATTTTCAGGTTGAATCTCTCCTTTTTCAATTTCCATCCATTATTCCTTTTCTGGCCTTCAGGCACTTTGGAAAATAGCTTGACCCCACCCTCCCCTCTGCGGCAGCCCTTCAAATATTGGAAGATGCCATCCTGTCTCCCTTGGTCCTTCTCTTCATCAATCAGTCATGGGCTTCCCCAGGTATGCCCATGTTACACCAACACTCCGCAGTCTGCATTGGTTGCCAATCAATTTCCGGTCACAATTCAAAGTGTTGGTTATGACCTATAAAGCCCTTCATGGCATCGGACCAGAATATCTCCGAGACTGCCTTCTGCTGCACGAATCCCAGCGACCGATTAGGTCCCACAGAGTGGGCCTTCTCCGGGTCCCGTCAACTAAACAATGTCGGTTGGCGGGCCCCAGGGGAAGAGCCTTCTCTGTGGCGGCCCCGACTCTCTGGAACCAGCTCCCCCCAGAGATTAGAACTGCCCCTACCCTCCTTGCCTTTCGTAAACTCCTCAAAACCCACCTTTGTCGTCAGGCATGGGGGAACTGAGATATTTCCCCCGGGCCTATATAATGTATGTCTGGTATGTTTGTATGTATGTCTGCTTAATAATGGGTTTTTTAAAATATTTTAAATTGTAAATTATTAGATTTGCCATGAACTGTTTTATTGTGTTGTGAGCCGCCCCGAGTCTACGGAGAGGGGTGGCATACAAATCTAATAAATAAATAAATGAATGAATGAATGAATAAATAAATAAATAAATAAATAAATAAAAAATCATCTTGGTTGCTCTTCTCTGCACTCTTTCTAGAGTCCCAACCTCTTCAATGTCCTTTGGGGACAGCATATCCCTGACACCAAATCACTTTGACTCCTTTTCATGAGGTCTAGAAACCTGTGCTATCTCCATCAGGCCAGGTTCTGTTTTGTAATGGTTTCAAGATTGGAAGTGTTTGCCTTCCAATCACTATTGCGTTCTCCATTGTGGAGCATTGTAATCGGCTTTTTACATTTCTAACCTCATGTTAGCTCGCCAAGAATCTCTTGTTCCCAAGCTGGGGAGCCACATACATCAAACCCGTCAGTGAGTAAACAAGCAGGCGTCTTGGAAGCTGGAGCAGGTTGCTGGGGAACGGAGAAATACGTTGTGCTTCTGTCTTGCTGGTGAGTCTCCTGAGAGATACTTCATTTTAACGGCGAATAGGAATGCAGGCTAGATGCTGAAGGCCTAAAACAGTCCATATCAAAAAAGTGGGGAACGCCCCACCTGGAGGGGTGCAGAGCAATCCCGCACAAATCTGTTGCACGAATCCCAGCGACCGGTTAGGTCCCACAGAGTTAGCCTTCTCTGGGTCCCGTCGACAAAACAATGTCGTCTGGCGGGACCCAGGGGAAGAGCCTTCTCTGTGGTGGCCCCGACCCTCTGGAATCAACTCCCCCCGGCCGACCAGGAAGAACATCTTCGTGACATCAAAGCTCCGCCCATGGAATTCCCTATTGGGATTCCCCACCTCCGTTTCAGCCTCCAGATTGGCTGAAAACGCCGATTGCAAAAACGGCACTCTGCCGGGCGCTGCCGCCTGGCTGTAACCTTCTGAAACAGTCGGGTGCTTCTCAGCGGCCTCCGGAACCTGAACCCGAACCCGAACTTTTGCCGAACTTCCGGTTTCAGCGTTTGGGAGAACGCCGAGAAGCCCCCCGGCTGTTTCAGAAGGTGACAGGCGGGCGGCGGCGCTTCTTGGCGGCCTCCCGAACCTGAAAAGTTCGGCAAAAGTTCGGGTTTGGGTTCGGAAGAACGCCAAGAAGCCCCCCGGCTGTTTCAAAAGGTGAGCACCATTTTGCGATCTGCGGTGGGTTCGTAAGGCGAAAAAAATTCATAAGAAGAGGCAAAAAATTTCTGAACCCCGGGTTCGTATCTCGAAATGTTTGTATCACGAGGGGTTCGTATCACGAGGTACCACTGTATTTAAGTGTATATACTAGAAGATTCCTCACATATTTGCTAATTGTTTCTTTTTTGTTGTTGTTGTTGTTTGTTAGGTGTGTTCTATCAATAATTTTTTTAAAAAAATAAAAAGAAGAAAAGTAAGAAATGGTTCTTCTCATTTGCAAGTAGAATTTCCCCCAAAAGGCCTCGACGAAGAAGGGGAACGTATTGTATGCAAACAACCTGATAAGCAAACATGTATTTCCAGAAGGCAGGTCACAGCATGTACTCATCGCAGAGGTCGGCTTGTTACACAAGCATCCCCTGGAGAAATTTCCTCCCTGGAGGGTCAGGAAAAGCTGGCCTGCTTCGGCCATGTGGTGCCAGACACAAACAGTGTCGCTCTCCACCTTAAGCAGGTGAGGAGAGAGGGAATCAAAGTCACGGCTGGCACAAGTTTCCACCAACGTCACCAGAAACGGTCTGCAAACAACGGCAGGTGCAAAACCTCTGACGTCATGAATGCATTCGGAGCTTAGTAGCGCAGCCTTGGTTATTTCAAGGCTATGTTCTTTTCCAATCTGGAAGACCTTGATGGAAGTACGTTCTGTCTGGTGTTTATAAGGTTAGCATTTTAGACTTGTATACCGCTTCACAGTGCTTGACAGTCCTCTCTAAGCGGTTTACAGAGAGTCAGCCTCTTGCCCCCAACAATCTGGGTCCTCATTTTACCGACCTTGGAAGGATGGGAGGCTGAGTCAACCCTGAGCCAGTGAGGATCGAACTGCTGGCAGTTGGCAGAATTAGACTACAATACTGTATTGTAACCACTGTGCCACCCCAGGAGGTAGGTAGGTAGAAACATAGAAGACTGACGGCAGAAAAAGACCTCATGATCCATCTTACAATGGATACATGTTTATCCCAGGCATGTTTAAATTCAGTTACTGTGGATTTACCAACCACGTCTGCTGGAAGTTTGTTCCAAGGATCCACTACTCTTTCAGTAAAATAATATTTTCTCATGTTGCTTTTGATCTTTCCCCCAACTAACTTCAGGTTGTGTCCCCTTGTTCTTGTGTTCACTTTCCTATTAAAAACACTTCCCTCCTGGACCTTATTTAACCCTTTAACATATTTAAATGTTTCGATCATGTCCCCCCTTTCCCTTCTGTCCTCCAGATTATACAGATTGAGTTCATTAAGTATACACAACACCGTCTTAAATCCAATTAATTTAAAAGCTAAAAAAACCCAAAACCATAAAAAGTCAGTCATTCCCATTCAATCAACTTACTCTCAACACATTCATTGGCCAGGGAACTAGAGTCTAGTGACACCAAGCCTGGCGGCATGGATGAGTCTTAAGACTCTTGTGGAAGGCGAGGAGGTTGGAATGCAAAAGGCTTGTCTTGAAGCAAACACGCACAGGCCTGCTCGGGTGAGAAGCTCTTTGAACTGTGAAGACCAGATTTTGTGAACACAAGCCTGCGCGTCCCTAGACAACACACCTCACTGAATTATATAAGGCACCAAGGTTGCATTGCTTGTGCAGCTAAGCAGGAGACTTGGCTGTGTTTTCTGGGAGCTGATTCACTCCAAAATATGAGCCAGAGGGCAACGGAGAGAATTTAAATATGTCTTGTCAAAGAGGAAGACTATGGAGGTTCTCAGCCATCCAAGCTAAGACATTTAAAGAAGGACCAGGGAAGACATGATAGCGGTCTTCCAATATCTCAGGGGTTGACACAAAGAAGAAGGAGTCAACCCAGGGGTGGGCAGCAGGCAGGATGGGGTGGAAGGCAGTATAAGAAATAATATAAGGGCAGACTAGATGGACCATGAGATCTTTTTCTGCCATCAATCTTCTAAGTTTCTATGGACCCTACCTATATCATCAGTGGGTCCGACCTTGGAGCATATTGGACAGATTGGTGAGGTTTCCAAGAAGTCACTTTTCCTCCTATTCTTGGACCCAGGATTTTGCAAGTTTAGGCATTCACAGGGTTTCAGAAGGTTGATTAAGAGTCAAAGAGGAGTGAACATCAAGCATCCAAAGCTATCCATCACTGTAATTAGCATTGCTAAACATCAAAGAACTGTAAGAACTTTGACTTTTTACTCAATTTCAAAAGATCTAATCCCCAGAGCTCACTGTAACAACATTGCTAAAAAGGCATGAAGAGTTGTCAAGTAGAATTCCAGAATTTTACAACATTTTCTCTCTGGTAACATTATACTTTTAACTAGAGCATGCAAAACCTTTGCCAGAGGTATCCTTGAATACAGCTCGCCTGCCTGAAACCCACACTGTACTTTGGACATTAATTAGCATTAACATTTAGACACATACCATTTTACAGTGCTTTACAGCCCTCTCTAAGTGGTTTATAGAGAAGTAAGCATATTGGCCCAACAATTTGGGTCCTCATTTTACCGACCTTGGAAGGCTGGAAGGCTGAGTCAACCTTGAGCCTACTGAGATTCGATCTCCTAAACTGCTGGCAGACAGCGACCAGCAGAAGTAGCTCACAGTACTGCACTCTAACCACTGTACCAATGCAGTGGAATGCATTAGAGAGGGTCCAGATGTGTTTTACAAGAAGAGTACTCAACTCCTCTGCTCACAATAAAATTCTCCTTATTCCAGGAGAATTGAAACTTTAGGTCTGGATAACCTTGAATTACGCCATCTACGTTCTGACCTAAGCTTAGTACACAAGATCATGACATCCTACCTGTTAACAACTACTTTAATTTCAACTGCAACTAGAGGAGCCCTTCACTCCTCCACTCGCTACAGGATACTCTACACATCTAGACTTATAATCGGAGGTTTAGAAAGCTTAGAACTACATCACCTTTTACACGACCTAAGCATAGCCCATAAAATCATTTGCTACAACGTCCTTCCTGTCAACGACTACTTTAGCCTCAGCCACAACAACACATAAGCACACAACAGACACAAACTTAAAGTAAACCGCTCCAAATTTGACTGCAGAAAATACAACTTCAAGTAACCAATTAATTCATTAATTCATCAATTAATTAATTAATTAATGCCGCTCCGAGTCATATATTTGTCAGTTGTTTCTTTTTGGTTGTTGTTGTTTGTTATGTGTGTTTTTATCAATAAAAATTTATTTAAAAAAAGATTAGAGTGAAATATATTTAGTTTATATCTATAGATAGCCCTAGCATTATTTATTTATTTATTTATTTATTTATTTATTTATTTATTTATTTTATTTTATTTTTGTCCAGTACTTATTGGTAGTATACAGAGATATAAGAATGTTTATATACATGATACTAGTAAGAGAAAATCATTATTAGGACAGGGGACGGAAGGCACGCTGGTGCACTTATGCACGCCCCTTACTGACCTCTTAGGAATCCGGTGAGGTCAACAGTGGATAGAATAAGGGTAAAGTTTTGGGGGTTAGCTGATGATACTACAGATATCTCACACAACCACCCATCCTATCATGAGATTTCACTTCCTGTGCATTCAGGAAGTGAAATCTCGCTTGGACATGCACAAATGCCCACACATGCAACTTTCTGAGGGCCTCCATGAAACCTTCTTCGGCGTTTCTACCATAACTCTTGGGACGCAAACAGCCATGGTTTTCTCCATATCTTTTGATCTGGTTCTCTTGTTCCCTCCTTTGAAGGACGCCTACCACAATCTGGCTTGAGGCCTATATATAACCTGCTGTTTCCTAGGTTCTCCATGAAAAGTGAAACACTCCTCCAGTCGTATGGCGTCTTGCGGTGCCAGCCAGATTCTTCCTCCAAAGAAGCCAGGGTTGATTCATGGCCTTTATTACATAGTCACGGCATCATGGGTTTTTTGTTCACACAGTCATAGTTTCTCTCAAATATCAGCAGCCCCACAGCTGTGCATAAAAAGAAATGATGGGGCGTTTACAGTGGTACCTCTACCTAAGAATGCCTCTACTTATGAACTTTTCTAGATAAGAACCGGGTGTTCAAGATCATGTTCAATGATTCTCAAGAACCATTTTCCACTTACAAACCCGAGCCTCCGAAACTGTAACTGGAAAAGGCAGGAAGAAGCCTCCGTGGGGCCTCTCTAGGAATCTCCTGGGAGGAAACAGGGCCAGAAAAGGTGGGGAGAAGCCTCTGTGCGGCTTCTCTAGGAATCTCCTGGGAGGAAACAGGGCCAGAAAAGGCAGGGAGAAGCCTTCATGGGGCCTCTCTAGGAATCTCCTGGGAGGAAACAGGGCCGGAAAAGGCGGGGAGAAGCCGCCATGGGGCCTCTCTAGGAATCTCCTGGGAGGAAACAGGACCTCTACCCTTCCTGTGGTTTCCCCAATTGCACACATTATTTCTTTTTACATTGATTCCTTTGGGAAAAATTGCTTCTTCTTACAAACTTTTCTACTTAACAACCTGGTCACGGAACAAATTAAGTTTGTAAGTAGAGGTACCACTGTATTTGTCTTTTTTTAAAAAAACTATTATTTTATTTTATTTTTTCTTAATTTTAGTATTAATAGGTTAAATAAGAATGTTTAGATTTATTAAAATGTATAAAGAGATGAAGAAGGCACTATGGCTTAATGTTTAATCAGCAAGAAAGATTTCGATTTGTATTAAATATTTGACGAAATACTGTATTAAAAAATGAAATTTAATTATAAGATAAGGGGCTTAATGGTGAAATAAATGAGAAGACAATTGGTTAATCTGGATGACAAAATTAGATGGCGTCCAAAAAAAAGGTTATTGATATCGACATTAAACAGAGTCAATGATTTTTTGTGATTATATATGATATACTAATCAAATAGAAACAGAAGATTGACGGCAGAAAAAGACCTCATGGTTCATCTAGTCTGCCCTTATACTATTTCCTGCATTTTATCTTAGGGTGGATATATGTTTATCCCAGGCATGTTTAAATTCAGTTCCTGTGGATTTACCAACCACGTCTTCTGGAAGTTTGTTCTACTAGTCTTTCAGTAAAATAATATTTTCTCACGTTGCTTCTGATCTTTCCCCAAACTAACCTCAGATTGTGCCCCCTTGTTCTGGTGCTCACTTTCCTATTAAAAACACTTCCCTCCTTTAACATATTTAAATGTTTCGATCATGTGCCCCCTTTCCCTTCTGTCCTCCAGACTATACAGTTGGAGTTCATGAAGTCTTTCCTGATAAGTTTTAGGCTTAAGACCTTCCACCATTTTTTGTAGCCCATCTTTGGACCCATTCAATTTGATCAATATCTTTTTGTAGGTGAGGTCTCCAGAACTGGACACAGTTGTTGTTGTTGTTGTTGTTATCATCATCATCATCATCATCATCATCATCATCATCCTTGAAGCTGACTAGCACAGGGAAGCTGGCCGCAGAGATTCAGTTACATGGACCAAGAAATATTTCGTAAAATAAAAACTGAAAGAAAGAGGTCCAAAATAGGTCAGGGTTATAGAAGAGAAAACTTCGTAGATGCTTTGAAGGACTGGCCGATACGTGTCACACGAAAAATGACATTTAAAAAAAATATCCTTTGGGCCTCCAAGAAGTTCACCACCACAGGTGAGATGGATTAAAAACGCAATTTCCTCTGCCTTTTGTGGGGCCCATACATACAAAGGAGGGAAGTGAAAGCACAGCCACAATTAATCCAGTATGAATTCCAGATGTGCACCTGCAAGATTTGCGAAGCTCGCCTTAAAATGCAACGGCTGCACATCGCGTGGCCAAATTTAAACCAGGGGAACAAAGAAAGTCGGATGCTTCACCATGTTGGTCAGGTTAAATGCAGAAAAATATTCCAAATTCAACCTTACGTCAGCTAGGATCTTAATAATCACACCATGCCAAGGATCCATTTGTGTGGGACAAATGAAAAACGAAACACGATTTGATTCATCTAGCGATAAGACTACTTTTGAAGTCATTTTTGACAAGTATGAAGATGATATTTTAAAAACTTTCTCACCGCAATTCCCAATAAAAACATTCCCCTCCGTTCAGTCAGAACCGAAGAAGCTTCTGGGAAGAGAAGCGAAACATCTTCAAGGAAAAAACAAAGAAAGTCCAGTTGCCTCTTGGAAAAAGTACTTTGGGGACAACCATGATATAGGTTACTGAGACTAGAAGATAGATAGATAGATAGATAGATAGATAGATAGATAGGTAGGTAGGTAGGTAGGTAGGTAGGTAGGTAGGTAGGTAGGTAGGTAGGTTAAATGTTCTGTCTGGGTCACTCCAGAAGCCAATACCAACCCAAAAAGAGAAGCCAGACACACTGGTAAAAGGCAAAGGCAGTTTATATAATTCAAGGAAAACACAGGTAACAGAAAATGTCCTTACAAACAGGAAAAACGCTGGAACTTCAAATATATACACGAAGGGAATAGTCCATGAAGCAATACCAGATTCTTGCTGCCAAGACGAAGCTGTAGATAGCAAACAGACGCCTACCACGAGTCTTCCAGACTGAGAGGCCACAAGCCAAGAACAGAGACGCTGAGAATCAAAACAGGTCACCGCAACTCCAATTGATAACACTCCACATGGCTTCAAGGCCTTGCCTGCCTTTTAAACCCTGCTGATGAGGACCACACCCAAACCAAGCTGTTTCTAATTCAATGGTGAAAATATCTCTTTAGCTGCTCCTTTCGTTGCTCTGACCGTCTCTGTCGCATGTCAATGACGGCTTGAGCCTCATCACCTAATGACTCCAAACTACTGGCTGGGGAAAGCCACCCCCCGGGGCTGTCATGCTGTTCTCCTTCATCCCATTCCTGATTTTCCTCTCCCCCCGTCTGACTGTTCAGCCCCCTCCTCTGCGCTGTCATCCTCCTCTGGGCATGGAGCCAGCAGAGACACAGCCGGTCCCTGAGCAGCCTCAGGCTGAACCACAACAGTAAAAGTTCTTGATTGGCCAAGTGTGATTGGACACACAAGGAATTTGTCTTTGGTGCATATGCTTTCAGTGTACATAAAATAAAATATACATTTGTCAAGAATCATGAGATACAACACTTAATGATTGTCATAGGGGTCAAATAAGCAATGAAGAAACAATCAATATTAATACAAATATTAAGGATGCAAGTTATAGTCATACAGTCTAAGTGGAAAGAAATGGGTGAGAGGAATGATGAGAAAAAAGTAGTAGAAATACTAGTGCAGACTTAGTAAATAGTTTGACAGTGTTGAGGAATTATTTGTTTAGCAGAGTGATGGCGTTCAGGAAAAAATTGTTCTTGTGTCTAGTTGTCTTGGTATGCAGTGCTCTGTAGCGACGTTTTAAGGGTAGAAGTTGAAACAGTTTATGTCCAGGATTCAAGGGGTATGTTAACATTTTCACACAGCCCTCTTTTTACCTCCATAAACCAGAGTTAAGACACCACGATGAACACAACGAAAGGGAAGGTACCATTCCCTCACTCCTCATCTTCCATAGCAAGTAAATAAGAACATCATGGATGCTCCCCACAAATGGACTACTATTAAACCCCGAAAGGTATTTATGACGATAAAGGCATCCATCAGAAATGTCTATGGAGATTTGACAGGTTCATGGCTGTCCCAAAGATGCTTTTTCAAGAGGCAGCTGGACTTTCTGGTTTTTCTTTGGATACCTTTCGCTTCTTCTCCAAGAAGCTTCCTCAGAATCATTCTTGGATGAGAAGCCTTCAAAGAAAAACCAGTAAGTCCAGTTGCCTGTTGGAAAAACATCCTTAGGGCATCCCTTACAGATACCATGACTTAGAAACATTCTGCCGGCGTGTCACAACCGCCCGTAATTACAGAGTAATTAGTCCAAAAAGACACACACCACACGATAGAAAGAAAACCAAAAGTCTTTATCAACAGAAAAGCAGAAAAAACTCCCTTCTCCAGGTCCCGTCTGCCAAATGATGTTGGTTGGTAGGGCCTCGGGGAAGAGCCTTCTCTGTGGCGGCTCCAACCCTGTGGAATCAACTGCCCCTAGAGATCCGTACTATCTCCTCCTCCTATCTCTCCCGTTTCCAATTTTCAGCAAATACAATTCTAGCTGTAGTTATTACATGAATAATGAATAATCAAATATACATTTTTTTTCCAATTATAATTTTCTGATAAAATTTCCAATAAATCTTTAGGACAACCATAACCCACATGACTGATAGAAATTTACCTGTTCTGCTGGCGTGTTTCAACCGCCCGTAATTACAGGGTAATTAGTCCAGGAAGACACACACCACACGATAAAAGGAAAACCCAAAGTTTTTTATAAACAGAAAAACAGAAACAGCTCCCTTTTTAAATGTCAAAGGGATTTTCTGGTACACACAAGGCACAGGTTAAATGCAATCCAATTGCTCACCCAATACCTGGGAAATTGAGTCCAATATCCAAAGTCCAGAAAGTCCACACACAGTCTTTAACAGGGAAAGAAGCAGAACCACGATCTTGATGAGACTATGAATCAGATAAACTTCCACGAGGCTAAACCAGCATGCTGCTCTTTTTATCTGTAGCACTAATTACAGCAGCCCCACCCAATCACAAGTGGCCTCACTTATCTCCTGTAATAATCCTTCAGTTGTTCTCTCCTATGCATCACTCTACGTGAGCATGGGTCTGTCATAAGTTCTTGTTCAGAATCCAGGGATGATAAGGATAATTGATCTCCGCCTGGGCTGTCTGCCAAACTCCCCTCTTCCCTGCCACTCACGCTTCCTTCATCAGAGGAGACTTCGTCGGGAGATTCTATCGGGAGCAAAACAGGCCTGTGGCATGTGGATGTTTCCCCCACATCCACCTCCACATTCCTTGGGGCAGGAGCTGAGCCAGAGCCAACCACACCAAGAAAAAAGGCTTCTTTCTCGTTTGTAGGGAAGACAGTGGGTGGCCCCACCTAATTTTTCCCGTCTGCCTCCCACAGCACAAAATTTGAAGGCACAACCTTGTAGCCAACGCAAACATGATAAATTGGCTTCGGGCATCTGGAGCAAAATTGGGTGGACTCTTTAAGGTCTTGTCTGAACAGTCTTTTTTTAATCTAACAGCCCAGTCATCTCTGGAGTCCTTTTCCTGGGCGGTGATCCTTCTTCGTCCCTCATAAATAATCACCCATCATCATGAGGACTAATCATCTTATCAAACCTGCTTAGGAGTTCTGCCCATTCGCAAAAGAAACAGAATCACCAAAGGAAGGGAAGTGAGTCAGGATGACAGACAATGACCTGGAAAATGAGACCAGATGTGAACAGAGGAGAAGATAGATCAGGGCAGATACAAGAGCAACCAGGATAATGAGGGGACCAGAGGCCAAAACATACCATGAACAGTTGCAGGAACTAGGCATGGCTATTATAGGGAAGAGAAGGACCAGGGGAGACATTTATTTTATTTTTGATTATTATTATTACAGTGGTACCTCTACTTAAGAACTTAATTCATTCCGTGACCAGGTTCTTAGAAACATAGAAACATAGAAGACTGACGGCAGAAAAAGACCCCATGGTCCATCTAGTCTGCCCTTTTACTATTTCCTGTATTTTATCTTACAATGGATATATGTTTATCCCAGGCATGTTTAAATTCGGTTACTGTGGATTTACCAACCACGTCTGCTGGAAGTTTGTTCCAAGGATCTACTACTCTTTCAGTAAAATAATACTTTCTCATGTTGCCTTTGATCTTTCCCCCAACTAACTTCAGATTGTGTCCCCTTGTTCTTGTGTTCACTTTCCTGTTAAAAACACTTCCCTCCTGAACCCTATTTAACCCTTTAACATATTTAAATGTTTCGATCATGTCCCCCCTTAAATAGAAACATTTGTAAGTAGAGGCAATTTTTCCCATAGGAATCAATGTAAAAGCAAATAATGCGTGCAAACCTGTTAGGAAAGAAATAATAGCTCGGAATTTGGGTGGGAGGAAGAAGAGGAAGAAGAGGAGGAAGACAGTCGCTGCCAAAGGAAGAAGGTGAGGGGAGGGGAATCAAAAAAATCCAAAACTTTAAGGCTTTAAAAAAAAAGGACTCTAAGGCGGTGTGGAGAAGCATGTGCCTCCCATACACCCGGCGCGAGGCTGCCTCCCATACACTGCGCCAGAGGGAGAAACCCAGGGGGAATGGCAGGAAACTGGCTGGGCCTTCATGCCACTCTCAAATTTCCTGGGAAATTTTTCCGGGCTCGGGTTCTTAAGTAGAAAATGGTTCTTAAGCAGAGGCAAAAAAAATTTAGACACCCGGTTCTTATCTAGAAAAGTTCTTAAGTAGAGGTGTTCTTAGGTAGATATACCACTGTATTTTTAATTTATATATAATTGTCAAACAATTATGGGATGGCAATTTGTGTAAGCATAACATTAGAAAAGTAATGATAAAAAGTAATGATAAAAGAAGACAATAGGGCAGTAGGACAGGGACGGTAGACCAGTTAGTTTTAAATTTAAATTGGATTTCAGATGGGGGTATTGTCTTTTACATGTTGCAAGCCGCCCAGAGTCCTCAGAGAGGGGTGGCATATAAATGAAGGAGAGAGGGAAGGAAGGAAGGAATAATCCTCTTAGTTGCTCTTCTTTGCACTTTTTCCAAATTCTCAACATCTTTTTTTTTATTTTTTAGGTTATGTGGTGACCAAACCCTGAATGCAGTATTCCAGGTCTGGTCTTACTAAGGCTTTGTAAAGCTTTATAACCTCATGTGATGTTGATTCTAGGTCTCTGTATAAACAACCAGCTTTAGCAGCTCTCTCTAAGCAGTTTTACAGAGTCAGCCTGTGGCCCCCCCAACAATCCGGGTCCTCATTTTACCGACCTCAGAAAGGCGGAAGACTGAGTCAAGGTTAAACCAGTGAGGATTGAACTGTTGATAGTCAGCAGGATTAGCCTGCAATATTGCATTCGATAGAGGGAGGGAGGGAGGGGAGGGAGGGAGGGAGGAAGGGAAGGAGGGAGGGAGGGAGGGAGGGAGGAAGGAAGGAAGGAAGGAAGGAAGGAAGGAAGGAAGGAAGGAAGGAAGGAAGGAAGGAAGGAAGGAAGGGCAATAGCACTTAGACTTATATACTGCCCTCTCCTAAGCCATTTACAGAGTCAGCCTCTGGCCCCCCAACAACTGAGGTCCCCATTTTACTCGGAAAGACAGAAAGCTGAGTCAAGGTTAAGCCAGTGAGGATTGAACTGCTGGCAGTGAGCAGCATTAGTGTGCAATACTACATTCGAGGGAGGGAGGGAGGGAGGGAGGGAGGGGGGAGGAAGGAAGGAAGGAAGGAAGGAAGGAAGGAAGGAAGGAAGGAAGGAAGGAAGGAAGGAAAAAAGGAGATGAGATTGAGAGGAAGGAAGGAAGGCAGGAAGGAAGGCAGGCAGGCAGGAAGGAAGGAAGGAAGGAAGGGAAAAAGGAGATGAGATTGAGAGGAAGGAAGGCAGGAAGGCAGGCAGGCAGGAAGGAAGGAAGGAAGGGAAAAAGGAGATGAGATTGAGAGGAAGGAAGGCAGGAAGGCAGGCAGGCAGGCAGGCAGGCAGGCAGGCAGGCAGGCAGGCAGGAAGGAAGGAAGGAAGGAAGGGCAATAGCACTTAGACTTATATACTGCTTCACAGTGCTTTTACACCTCTCTCTAAGCTGTTTACAGAATCAGCCTCTTGCTCCCAACAGTCTGGGTCCTCATTTCACAGGCCTCGGAAAGATGGAGGGCTGAGTCAACCTTGAACTGGTCAGGTTAGTTCAAGATGATTCCGAAGATACAGGAAGCAAGTCCGCCCTATATTGGATTACAAGCCCAGCTGTCCCCCAACCCCCCAGGTAACATGCACAGCCTTGTGCCCGGAAGGTTCTCCAGGGGAGGAGAGGAAAACAACGGCATGCAAATGGAGATGCAACCCAAGCCGAATGGAATTTCCCCCGTGACCTGCTTGCTGGTTCACACACAAAAGGCGTTTGGCTCTTTCTAACCTGGCATCCTTTGGTTTTGTTAGCTCCCTCGGGAATGGTGGGGTTCCATGCTGGAGTGTGCAAAAATCCCCCTTTCAGATGCCCAAATGGTGGTGGTGGGGGGCTCAGAAAACCTCGCCTTGGGAACCCACCTGAAAATTTTTAAAAATGACCCTTCCTTCTTGCAAGGGAGGGTGAAGCCGGCTGCTTCCCCCCTGCACCGAATCCAGAAACCTAGCAGATCAAAGCTCTTTGCTGGCTTCGGTCTCCAGCCATTCTTCTTCCTCCTCACCCCAGTTTTTCTCTCTCTCTCACACGCACACACTTTCCCCAAAACAAACTGGCCCTTCAGGAGCAGCCCTTGCTATTCCCATTATCCAGAGTCAGCTGCGGAAGATGGGGAGGCCGGCCAGACAAGGCCGCCAGAGCCTGGAAGAATGCTGATGCCCCTCCTCTGCTCCCCTGATGGATAACCGGAGGGCCTGGACATCTTGTTCTTCCACCCTGGGTACCCCCAAAAGCTGCAGCTAGCCCTGCATTCATTCACCCTGGGTGCCCCCCAAAAGCCAAATACACTCTGGTACCCACAAAAGCTACATCCAACCCCCAAAGCCATGTCAATTCTGGGTATCCCCAAAAGCCACATCCAGCTCTGTGTTCTTCCATTCTGGGTACCCCCAAAGCCATGTCAATTCTGGATACCCCAAAAGCCACATCCAGCTCTGTGTTCTTCCATTCTGGGTACCCCCTAAAGCCATGTCAATTCTGGGTACCCCCAAAAGCCACATCCAGCTCTGTGTTCTTCCATTCTGGATACCCCCAAAGCCATGTCAATTCTGGGTACCCACAAAAGCCACAGCCAGCTCTGTGTTCTTCCATTCTGGGTACCCCCCAAAGCCATGTCAATTCTGGGTATCCCCAAAAGCCACATCCCCTTTGGACATCCCCAAAAGTGGCATCCAGCCCTGCATTCATCCACTCTGGGTACCCCCCAAAGCCACATCCTGCCCTGTGGTTCATGCACACCAGATACTCCCAAAAGCTGCCTCCAGTCCAGGTACCCCCTGAAGCCACGACCATCCTGGGTACTCCCTAAAACCACATCCAGTCGTGCGTTCATCCATACGGGTCTCCCCAAAAGCCGCATCCAGCGCTGTGTCCTTTCCCCTGGATGCCCCTCCCCCCCAAAAAGCTCTGCTTTCGCCTCCCGCTCACCTGCTCCGCTGTGGACCGGCGCGTCTTCCTCCTCCTCCTCCTCCTTCGCCGGCACATCCGTCAGCGGGCCGGGGGTGTCCTCCCGCGGGGCAGGCCACGCGGAGGTCGGAGGGTCCGGAGACGGCCTGAGGAGAGCCGGGGCCGAGCCGGGCGCGCTGTCAGTGCCCCGCGCCGTCGGAGAGGCGTCCGGAGGGTCCCGGGTGGCGTTGGGCAGCGTCCAACCCGCCAGGTCGTTCTCGCCGCTGCCTTCGGGCCGCCGGGGAGTCCAGGGGGGCGCGGGGGAGCCGCGGGGCTGCAAGGCGCCCGCCGAGCCCAGCCGCAGCAGCGCCAGCACCACCAGCACCACGGCCAGCATCATTGCGCGGCGGCCGCCGCCCGGCCATCCAGCCGGGGTGGGGACCCCCGAATCCGGCCCAGGCGGGAGGAGAGGAGGGGGCTGCCGCCGCTGCTACCGGGGTGGCCTCGAGGAGGGTCTCTCCGGGTGGCTCAGGCGGCGGCGGGAGGGCGAAGGCGGCCGGCTGGCGGGCAAGAGGCCAACCGGGACCACCATGGCATCTTCGCCCGCGTCCTTTCCGCAGGAGCGCGCGCGCCTACTTCCCCTTCTTTCTCGTCCTCCTTGCCCACCCCTTTGCCCGGCCGCCCCCTCCCCAAATTGGCTAACAATGAGGGCCGGCAGCCGCTTCTCTCCCCCAGCAGCCCCCAGGCCAACCCCCGCCTCGCCCAGCCGGGGAAAGCGAGAGAGAAAGAAGGAGGAGGGGAAAAAAGAAGGAGCGCGCGCGCCTTCTTCCTCTTCTTCCTCGTCCTTCTTGCGCACCCCTTGGCCCCGCCGCCCCCTCCCCAAATTGGCTAACAATGAGGGCCGGCGGCCGCTTCTCTCTCCCACCCACCCCTCCAACCCAACCCCGCCTCGCCCAGCCGGGAAAAGCGAGAGAAAGCAGGAGGCGAAAAAAAAGGAGTGCGCGTGCCAGAGAGAGAGAGAGGAGAGAAGAACGGAGTGGCGACGGGCTGGCGAGCCAGCCAATGGGGAGGCGGCTGGGCCACGTGACGGGCCCGACCGGGTGCCTTGGGGGGTGGCCTCGACCAATGGGCAAAGGGCTGGGAAGGCCCGCCTCCCCCCGGAGCCCCCCGACAGCTGGGAGGAAAAGAGGGCGCCCCGCCCGCGTGCGTTTCCCCAGCGACCGTGAGATGCTCGGCTCGGTGGCGGCGGCCGCGACAGCGGCAAACAAAGGAGGATCGGGCCCCAGGCCCTTCCCCTTCCTTCCCCCCTCCCTCCCACGCCCTTCCCCGGTCCAGCCCCGGCCCCGCTTCGGTTTGCAATCCAGATTGAGAGGAGCGGAGTTTAAGTCAAAAGGGCCAAGCGGCGCCTCTTGCCGGGAGTTGGTTTTTCGTTCCAGCAGGAGATCCTGGAAATCTGTCTCCCCACCCCTCATTCTTTAAGGTGGGGGGTAAGACCCTCTGCCCATGCTCAGAGGAAGCCATGGAGGCTCTCCACCTGGCAGCAATCAAGAGTCTCTCTCTCTTTCTCCTTCTTTCCTTCTTTCCCTCCCCCTCCGTTTCCCTCTCCCTTTCTCCCTCTACCTCTCTCCCTCTCTCCCCGCCTCTCTCTATCTCCCCTCCTCCTCCTTCCCTCCCCATTCCTTTTTTCTCTCTTCCTCTCCTTTTCTCCCTGCCTTTCCCTCTCTCCCTCTCCACCTATCTCCCCACCTCTCTCTCTCCCTCTTCCTCCTTCTCTCCCTCCCTTTTTTCTCTCTCTCCCTCTCCTTCTCCTCTCCTTCCCTTTCCCTCTCTCCCTCTCCCTCTCTCCCTTTCTCTCCCTCTCTACCTCTTTCTCTCCCTCCCTCACTCCCTCTCCCTATCTCCCGGCCTATCTTTCTCTCTCCCTCTTTGCCCTTCACTTCCCCTCCCTCCTTTTCTCTCTCTCCCTCTCCCACTTTCTCTTCCTCTCTCCCCGCCTATCACTCTCCCTCTCTTCTTCCCTCCCCCTCCCTCCCTTTCTCTCCCTTCCTCCCTCTCTTCCCATCTATCTCTCTCCTCTCCTTTCCCCCTCTCCCCCGCTCTCTCTGTGCAGGGTAGATTCCACAAAGGGCATTTGTGGTGGACACCAAGAAAGCTTGGCAATGGGTGGCTTAGCTCAACATACCGGACCACCACCTGGGTGTTCCCACCGCCCTTCCACCTCTCCTGTTGGGAAGCCGGATCTTGAAGATCGGTGGCCACTCAGGCGAAACTTAGAACATGAACTCTTCCGTACAACTTTGTGGGGATGGGTCCAGGAGATGTCTATGGGACCACCGGACATCGTTGGGACTCTTAGCGGCCAACATACGTGAGACCAGAGATGTGGGTTGGGGGATGTTCTTCGGAGAACATCCTTAATGAATGAAAGCTGCCGAGAAATTCACAGGCTGAAACAGACAACTAAAGAAACCTCGGTGGATGGAAACCATTTGTCCTTTTCTGGTCCTTGCTTAACCGCTGTGCAATATTAGCAGTTGCGAGGGAGGCCTTTCCAACCAACTCCTTTTTTAAAAAGACTAATTTAATAACAATAATAAAATAATAATAATAATAAGAAGAAGAATTAGAAGAAGAAGAAGAATTAGAAGAATTAGAAGAAGAATTAGAAGAAGAAGAAGAAGAAGAATTAGAAGAAGAATTAGAAGAAGAATTAGAAGAAGAAGAAGAATTAGAAGAAGAAGAAGAATTAGAAGAAGAAGAAGAATTAGAAGAAGAAGAATTAGAAGAAGAAGAAGAAGAAGAAGAAGAAGAAGAAGAAGAAGAAGAAGAGCAGCAGCAGCAGCAGCAACAACAACAACAGAGTTGGAAGGGACTTTGGAGGTCTTCTAGTCCAACCCCCTGCTTAGGCAGGAAACCCTACACCACTTCAGACAGATGGTTATCCAACATCTCCTTAAAAACTTCCAGTGTTGGAGCATTCACAACTTCTGGAGGCACGTTGTTCCACGGGTTAATTGTTCTATGTCAGGAAATTCCTCCTTAGTTCTAAGTTGCTTCTCTCCTTGTTTAGTTTCCACCCATTGCTTCTTGTTTTATCATCAGGTGCTTTGGAGAATAGGTTGACTCCCTCTTCTTTGTGGCAACCCCTGAGATATTGGAAGGCTGCTATCATGTGAAGAACGATTGCAGGAACTGGGCATTGCTAATCCAAGCTAAGACATGAAGAAAAGGACCAGGGGAGACATGACAGCAGTATAGGGTTTCCTGCTTAAGCAGGAAGATGGACTAGAAGACCTCCAAGGTCCCTTCCAACTCTGTTGTTATCATTATCATTATTATGAGTAGTAGATGCTTGGAACAAACCTCCAGCAGACGTGGTTGGTAAATCCACAGTAACTGAATTTAAACATGCCTGGGATAAACATATATCCATCCTAAGATAAAATACAGGAAATAGTATAAGGGCAGACTAGATGGACCATGAGGTCTTTTTCTGCTGTCAATCTGTTCTTCATATGTTTGAGCCTCCAGTCCCCTAATCATATTTGTCGCTCTTCTCTGCACTGTTTCAGTCTCAATATCCTTTTTTACATCGCAGTGACCAAAACTGACTGCAGGATTCCAAGGGTGGCCCTACCAAGGCCTTTATAAAGTGGTATTAACACTTCATGTGATCTTGATTCCATCTCTCTGTATATCACGCAATCCTAGGTGCTTGGGAAGCGCCCGACTGGTGATGAAATACGAAATCCAGCATAGTGATCTCGTTTGCTGTGTTGTATTGACATAATAATAATAATAATAATAATAATAATAATAATAATAATAATATCTGTATTAGTGGTATTAACACTTCATGTGATCTTGATTCCATCTCTCTATTATTATTAAAGTGTTCGGAAACTTCAGATCGTGCAGAATGCAGCTGCAAGAGCAATCATGGGCTTTCCCAAATATGCCCATGTTACACCAACACTCCGCAGTTTGCATTGGTTACCGATCAGTTTCCGGTCAAAATTCAAAGTGTTGGTTATGACCTATAAAGCCCTTCATGGCACCGGACCAGATTATCTCAGGGACCGCCTTCTGCTGCACGAATCCCAGTGACCAGTTAGGTGCCACAGAGTGGGTCTTCTCCGGGTCCTGTCAACTAAACAATGTCGCTTGGCGGGACCCAGGGGAAGAGCCTTCTTTGTGGCGGCCCCGGCCGTCTGGAACCAACTCCCCCCAGAGATTAGGAATGCCCCACCCTCGTTGTCTTTCGTAAGCTTCTTAAAACCCACCTCTGCCGCCAGGCATGGGGGAACTGAGATACTCTTTCCCCCTAGGCCTTTACAATTTTATGCATGGTATGTCTGTATGTATGCTTGGTTTTATAATAAGGGCTTTTAACTGTTTTAATATTGGATTGTTATATGCTGTTTTTGTTACTGTTGTTAGCAGCCCCGAGTCTACGGAGAGGGGCGGCATACAAATCCAATAAATAAATAAATAAATAAATTGTGTGTGTGTGTGTGTGTGTGTGTTTATGTCGGATCACCCTGGTATATTGAAGGAACGTCACAGCTCCTTTTTGCCTCTAGGCCCAACCCAGGACCATTTCAAGGCAGTTAATTAATATTTTGAGTGTCTATGCGACGTTTCGGCGAAATCACATTCACCATCATCAGGCTGAAGTTATAAGCTTCGTGCTGCTGTAAATATAGTTTGTTTGCAACTGCCATTTGTTCCTTATATATAGTGGTGGGGGTGGAGATTTGGTTTGAATGTAGCAAATAGATTGGGTGGCTATGTTTTAATGATTTGATTGGTTGGTGGAATCACATTTAGTTGAAGGCTTGACATGGTGATGATTATGATATGGGGGTTTTTTTGTTTAAGGCTGGTTTCCAAACCTCTGGTAGGTGGGACGTGTCATCTCGTTTGTTCATCCTATTAGTTCATCCTATTATTATTATTATTATTATTATTATTATTATTATTATTATTATTATTATTAATTAGACTTGTATGCTTCCCCTCTCCGAAAACTAGGCTATTGCAGCCTAGAACTCTGTTGGCATTTTTGGCAGCTGCTGCTGCCCAAATTTCACCCTGTTTTTATTCTCGAAATAACTCGCAGTAAAGACAGAGGCCTTATTTGCCTTCCAAAGGGCGACCGCCTACGCAGCATGGAGATGCCCCAATTTTGTTGTCTCGGTTCCCATTCCTTTCATCGCAAGGCTGTGACGCACCTATCGGTCACCGGGGCTCAGAAGAGAGACGCCCACAAGGCTTTCTTCTCCTGGGTGTCAAGTGCCAAGCAAACCTCCCTACCTGCCGTTCTCAGGTGTGCCCAACTGCCTAGTGGAGACATCTGGCTTTCATGCCCGGCTGGGTGGGGCCGAACTCCTGCGATCTCACCTTCCCTGCCAACTTTTGCAGGGCGAAGGTAACAACGCAGATACTAATGGGAGAGCCGGCTCAGAGATTCTGGCTGGCAGAGCTAGAAGGAAATGCCCATTATGGGTAAACATGTGCAATGCCAGCTCCTCTTATATTTTCCACCCTAGATGAGGGAACACCCAGCCTCTGGCAGAAGCCGGTTTTGATAATGTTGGGTTAAACAGCAGGGAGGAACAATCGGCTGGGCGTAAAAACGGCCTGTTTTAAATCAGCCTGTCTCCTCTAATCCAGGGGTCCCCCATCCTTTAAAACAAAAGACTCTAGAAAGAGGGCAGAGAAGAGCAACTAAGAGGATTAAGGGGCTGGAGGATAAACCAGATGAAGAACGATTGCAGGAATTGGGTATGTCTAGTTTGATAGCAATAGCACTTAGATTTATATACCGCTTTGTGGTGCTTTTACAGCCTTCTCTAAGCGGTTTACAGAATCAGTAAATCACCCCTAACAATTGGGGTCCTCATTTGACCCACCTTGGAAGGATAGATGGAAGGAAGGAAGATAGCAATAGCACTTAGACTTATATACCGCTTCGTAGTGGTTTTACAGCCCTCTCTAAGCGGTTTACAGAATCAGCCTATCACCCCCAACAATTGGGGTCCTCATTTGACCCACCTTGGAAGGATGGAAGGAAGGAAAGAAGCTAGCAATAGCACTTAGACTTATATCCCACTTCATAGTGCTTCATAGTGCTTTTGCAGCCCTCTCTAAGAGGTTTACAGAATCAGCCTCTTGCCCTCAACAGTTGGGGACCTCACTTGGTCCACCTCGGAAGGATGGAAGGCTGAGTCAACCTGGAACCTGGTGAGATTCGATCTGCTGAACTGCAGCTAGCAGTTTAGATGAAGTAGCCTGCAGTGCTGCACTCTAACCACTGTGCTATCCTGGCAAGCAAGAGAAAGAAAAAGGAAGGAAGGAAGGAAGGAAAGAAAAAGAAAGAAAGGAAAGGAAAGAAAGAAAAGCAATAGCATTTAGACTTATATACTGCTTCACAGTGTTTTACAGCCCTCTCTAAGCAGTTTACAAAGAATCAGACTCTTGCTGCCAACAATCTGGGTCCTCACTTGACCCACCTCAGAAGGATGGAAGGTTGAGTCGACCTTGAGCCAGTGAAGCTCGAACTGCCGGCAGTTGGCAGAATTAGCCTGCAATACTGTATTGTAACCACTGTGCCACCACAGCAGATAGATAGATAGATAGATAGATAGATAGATAGATAGATAGATAGATAGATAGATAGATAGATAGATAGATAGATAGATAGATGAGAGAGAGGCAGGCAGACAGACAGTGCTTTACAGCCCTCTCTAAGCAGTTTACAGAGAGCAAACCTATTGTCCCCAACAATCTGGGTCCTCATTTTACCCACCTTGGAAGGACAGAAGGCTGAAGTCAACCTTCAGCCTACTGAGATTCGATCTGCCAAACTGCTGTCAGTCGGTGATCAGCAGACGTAGCTTGCATTACTACACTCTAACCACTGCACCACTGAGGAATAGTAATGATAACGACTGTACTTGTTTAAATATAGAGAATAAGTCAAAATAGAATTTGTGTATAAAACAGTGCAAAGGGAGATACGAAAGAGAAAAAAGAAATTAGAAATCTAGGGAATTTAGAAACGATAACTAAAAATAAATAAAATAAAATGATGAGTAAAGATATCAATTGAGGAGAGGGAACAATATGTCTTGAAATTAAGAGGCATAAGAGATAATGAATATTTTTGGAAGTTAAGCTATAGCGGTTAATTTGGGGGGAAAGTTTGAAAATTAGAAGTGGAAGATTCGGGCAACAAAAATAGGAGATAGAAGGCAGCATTAGAAAAATAGTATATACCTAAATAAAGAGTTACATATATAGAAATGACATAAAAATATGATTTTAGAAGTGACAGCGATAGTTTAAAGATATAGGGTAATATCAGTCTGTTAAATGTAAGATGAATTAGGATTGGAATCACTCACAAGAAGGTAAAGAAGGAGAAAGAAGGAGAAAGGTGAAGGAAAAAGAGAAGGAGTAAAGGGAACGAGGAAGGGGGAGAGAAGGAATAAGAATAGAATAGAATAGAATTTTTATTGGCCAAGTGTGATTGGACACACAAGGAATTTGTCTTGGTGCATATGCTCTCAACGTACATAAAATAAAATATACATTTGTCAAGAATCATGTGGTACAACACTTAATGATTGTCATAGGGGTCAAATAAGCAATGAAGAAGCAATATTAATAAAAATCTTAGGATATACGCAACAAGTTACAGTCATACAGTCAACATGGGAGGAAATGGGTGATAGGAATGATGAGAAAAACTAGTAGAATAGAAGTGCAGATTTAGTAGAAAGTCTGACAGTTTTGAGGGAATTATTTGTTTAGTAGAGTGATGGCGTTCGGGAAAAAACTGTTCTTGTGTCTAGTTGTCTTGGTGTGCAGTACTCTGTAGCGTCGTTTTGAGGGTAGGAGTTGAAACAATTTGTGTCCAGGATGCGAGGGGTCAGTAAATATTTTACCCGCCCTCTTTTTGACTCGTGCAGTATACAGGTCCTCAATGGAAGGCAGATTGGCAGCAATTGTTTTTTCTGCAATTCTGATTATCCTCTGAAGTCTGATAGATAGAAGATAGAGGGAAGAGATGGAAATGGAGGGGAATGTAAAGAAAGGAGGGAAAATCAGACTGATAAATTACAGTATAAATAGGTGCAAAACTAGGATATTGATTTATGATATACTGCTCAAAACAAAATAAAGGGAACAGTGAAATAACACAACCTAGAGGTGAATGAATGAAATATTCTCATTGAATACTTTGTTCTGAACAAAGTTGAATGTGCACAACAGCAGGTGAAATGGTCCATCAATGTTGCTTTCTAAGTGGACAGCTTGATTTCACAGAAGTTTGATTTACTTGGAGTTATATTATGTTAAGTGTTCCCTTTATTTTTTTTGAGCAGTGTATATTGAATAGAAATGTCTTGAGGCTCGTCATGAAAGGAAAAAAAATCTCTTTAAAAAAAAAATATATTAGACATTTCCAGAACACTTCTTTGCAAATTTGCAGAACCGCCGGGCCTAAATTTAGAGTACTGTATTGCAGAGATGAGAACATTATAAGAAGAAAACTCAAGTTTTGACATAGGAGCCAGGAGCAAAACAAGCTTTTGCATTCCCATCGTTGACAAACCTAAACTATCACTTTAGGAGGCCAGCAAAAACGGTTCTCTTTTGCTACAAGCCAAAGAGCTATAATTAAGGTTTGCATGCAAACTAAACATTACTCGAACAGCGGGGAATTGCAGAAGTATGGTTTTGCCTTGGATAATTCAATTCCCGCCCCCCGCCCCCTCTCTTTTTCCTCCATTCCAGCTCAAGCTTCAAATTTCTGGTCACGCATGGCATAGGTTGGCCAGTGGCAAATCCTTCAAAAGTGGGATTTCTTCCCTCCACCAGTTGAGGTCTTTGAGGTTTTCTAGGCTGGTCGTAAAAACCAGACATTGAAACGTTGAGATGGATATTGAACCCGGCTTCCTTAAAAGTTGTTGGGGGAAGCAAAATTGGGAAATTTTGTAATGTAATTCAAACATTTTGTAATGGGTGAACAGTGCAGTCAGGCGGTAGGGAAAGCAAGTAGGATGCTTGGCTGCATAGCTAGAGGTATAACAAGCAGGAAGAGGGAGATTATGATCCCACTATATAGAATGATGGTGAGACCCCATTTGGAATACTGTGTTCAGTTCTGGAGAGCTCACCTACAAAAAGATATTGACAAAATTGAACGGGTCCAAAGACGGGCTACAAGAATGGTGGAAGGTCTTAAGCATAAAACGTATCAGGAAAGACTTCATGAACTCCATCTGTATAGTCTGGAGGACAGAAGGAAAAGGGGGGACATGACTGAAACATTTAAATATGTTAAAGGGTTAAATAAGATCCAGGAGGGAAGTGTTTTTAATAGGAAAGTGAACTGAAGAACAAGGGGACACAATCTGAAGTTAGTTGGGGGAAAGATCAAAAGCAACATGAGAAAATATTATTTTACTGAAAGAGTAGTAGATCCTTGGAACAAACTTCCAGCAGATGTGGTAGATAAATCCACAGTAACTGAATTTAAACATGCCTGGGATAAACATATATCCATCCTAAGATAAAATACAGAAAATAGTATAAGGGCAGACTAGATGGACCATGAGGTCTTTTTCTGCCGTCAGACTTCTATGTTTCTATGTTTCTATGTAATGGGGTTTCTCCGCCCACCCAAAAGGTTTTGGACTCCCGTTCCCATCAGCCCTGGCCAGCATGACCAGGGTTCACCAAGGATGGAGGTTGTAGTCTCAAGGTACTTTAGGATCCCAGGCTGAACTGAAAAATGGATTTGGGAGTTGGGTTGCTTCAACTGTTATGTCGCAAAGTAGCAGTGAAAAATTTGAGGTAAGGATGGAGGTAAGGAATATTTCTTTCTCAAAGGAAAGAGATATTCTATTCTATTCTATTTTTTTCTCTTCTATTTCTCTTCTATTTTCTCTCTTCTCTTCCTATTTCTATTCTATTTTATCTCTTATCTTCCTCTTCTTCTCTTCTCCTCTCCTCTTACTACAGTGATACCTCGTCTTACGAACTTAATTGGTTCCGGGACGAGGTTCTTAAGGTGAAAAGTTTGTAAGACGAAACAATGTTTCCCATAGGAATCAATGGAAAAGCGATTAATGCATGCAAGCCCAAAACTCACCCCTTTTGCCAGCCGAAGCACCCGTTTTTGCACTGCTGGGATTCCCCTGAGGCTCCCTCCATGGGAAACCCCATCTCCGGACTTCCATGTTTTTGTGATGCTGCAGGGGAATCCCAGCAGGGGAATCCCAGCAGCGCAAAAATGGGTGCTTCACTGGCAACGGAAGTCCGGAGGTGGGGTTTCCCAGTGAGGGAAGCCTCAGTGAAATTGCAGCATTGCAAAAACACGCAAGTCCTCAAATCCCCACCTCTGTACTTCCATGTTTTTGTGATGCTGCAATTTCACTGAGGCTCCACTCACTGGGAAACCCCACCTCCGGACTTCCGTTGCCAGCAAAGTGCCCATTTTTGCACTGCTGGGATTCCCCTGCAGCATCCCAAAAACACGGAAGTCCATAGGTGATGTTTCCCATGGAGGGGAGCCTCAGGGGAATCCCAGCAGCGCAAAAACGGGTGCTTCGCTGGCAACAGAAGTCCGGAGGAGGGGCATCCCAGTGGCAACGACTTGAGTTTGTAAGGTGATAATAGTTTGGAAGAAGAGGCAAAAAAATCTTAAACCCCGGGTTTGTATCTCAAAAAGTTTGTATGACGAGGGGTTTGTAAGACGAGATACCACTGTATTTCTATTTTCTCTCTCCTCTTCCTCTTCCTATCCCAGATCGAGTCCATTTGAAAAAAAAATCTAACTTAATTGACTCTTGCAATTAATGTTGAGGTATATATGTATAAGCATTCTGACAACACATGGTTTAAATTGAAAATGAAACTTTTGTATTATAAAATAAAATATTTTTTTAAAATAAAAGGAAACAATGACAGAAATTGCATGTACTCCTAGGTAAGGCCCACTGAGATGGATTAAAGGGCCTTGCTCCCAGCTAAGCAGATTTCGGTTTGAAATACGCATTGAAGAAAGAAAGAAAGGGGGAAAGAAACCCACACAAAGCTAAGAAAAGAAGCAGCTGGAGAAATGTCTTGCGGGAACTACAAATATAAATGTGTAATATATATGGCTGGGTTTTTAAGTCGGGCTCTTATTGCCCCCTGGTGAGAGCTACCGGCCACACATTAAAAAAAATAAAATTAAGACCCAGGGATAAAAATCGCTGGAGGGGGAAAACACAAGAAATAAACCTTTTTTTTCAAAATCTCTCCCAAGCAATTTGGCTCCTTCGCTGTTCTTCCTTTGTGCTTCCGTCCCGCTAAATCAAAAGCTCCTTTCATTCCAGAAATAAAACATTTATCAGCTCCCCTCTGATTTTTCAGGACTCTCCGATAGAGCTACTGATTTACTGTTTGGCAACAAAAGTCTTTCAGCCCTATCCTTGGCCCGGCTCTGCCTGTGAAGAGAGATTGATCTTCCGTTCGGTTCAAGGGGTGAAAGAAATGGGTTGCTTTCCGAAGGACCACCAAGGCGTTGGATCTTTCTGAATAGAATAGTGTATAGAACAGAATAGAATAGAATAGAATAGAAAATAATATAATAGAATATATAGAGCAGAGTAGAATAGAATAGAGAGCAGAATAGAATAGAGAGCAGAGTAGAATAGAATAGAGAGCAGAATAGAATAGAATAGAATATATAAAGCAGAATAGAATAGAATATATAGAGCAGAACAGAATAGAATAGAGAGCAGAATAGAATATAGAGTAGAATAGAATAGAGAGCAAAATGGAATAGAATAGAATATAGAGCAGAATAGAAATGAATAGAATAGAATAGAGAGCAGAATAGAATAGGACAGAATAACAGAGTTGGAAGGACCCTTGAGGTCTTCTAGCCCAACCCCCTGCTTTAGCAGGAAATCCTATACCACTTCAGACAAATGTTTATCTAATCTCGTCTTAAAAACTTCCAGTGTTCGAGTATTTACAATTCTGAAAGCTAGTTGTTCTATTGATTAATTGTTCTGTCGGAAAACTTCTTCTGAGTTCTAAGTTGCTTCTTTCCTTGATTAGTTTCCACCCATTGTTTCTTGTCCTGCCTTCAGGTGGTTTGGAGAATAGTTTGACTCCCTCTTCTTTGTGGCAACCCGAGAGATCTTGGAAGGCTACTATCATGTCTCCCCTGGTCCTTCTCTTCATCAAATTAGATATGCCCAATTCCTGCAACCGTTCTTTGCATGTTTTAGCCTCCGGTCCCCTAATCCTCTTTATTGCTCTTCTCTGCACCCTTTCTAGAGTCTCCACATCGTTTTTTCATCGTGGGCGACCAAAACTATATGGTATTCCAAGTGTGATCTTTTCAAGGCATTATGAAGATATTGGTAAGGTCTTCTATGAGGACCTTGGAGGTCTTCTAATTACTCTTCTCTGCTAGAGTCTCAACCAGTGGTGAAATCCATTTTTTTTTTTACTACGAGTTCTGTGGCCATGGCTTAGTTGGCATGGTGTTGTTTGAAGGGCGAACCTTGGTGGACATGGCAGGGGAAGGGTACTGCAGAATCTCCATTCCCTCCTTACTCCATGGAAAGGGTACTGCAAAATCTCTAATTCCTCCCAACTCCTGGGGGAAGGATACTGCAAAATCCACACTCCGTCCCTGCACCCGGAAGAAGGATATTGCAAAATCTCCATTCTCACCCCACTGGTCATCCAGAGGAGGTATTTGCTGGTTCTCCAAACTGTTCAAAATTTCCGCTACCGGTTCTCCAGAACTTGTTAGAACCTGCTGGATTCCACCCCTGCCTATACCATTTCAGACCAATGTCTATCCAATGTCTTCTTAAAACCTTCTAGTGTTGGAGCAGTCACAATTTCTGGAGGCAAGTTGTTCCATGGATTAATTGTTCTAAGTATCAGGAAATGTTTCCTTAGTTCTAAGTTGCTTCTCTCCTCGTTTGGTTTCCACCCATTGCTTCTCGTCCTGCCCTCAGGTGCTTTGGAGAATAGTCTGACTCCCTCTTCTTTGTGGCAACCCCTGAGATACTGGAAGGCTGCTATCATGTCTCCCCTGGTCCTTCTTTTCATTAAACTAGACATTACCCAGTTCCTGCAACCTAGTCAGCCTCCTGCACCATGGCAGTGTGTGTTTTTTTTGTGTGTGTGTTTGTGTATTTGCTCTCCCTGGGCTCCCCCATCATCCAGGTTGTCCCAAAGGTTGTTTTTTTCAAGAGGCAACTGGATCCATTTTTTTTCTTTGAAGACATTTCGCTTTTCCTCTAAGAAGCTTCTTCAACTCATGTGAGAAACTTCTACCAGGTTTCTTGGATGAGAAGCAAAACGTCTTCAAAGAACCCCCCCCCCCCCCAGAAAGTCCAGTTGTCTCTTGAAACAAAAAAGGACCAATGGTGAGACTTGGATTTGACACAGAAAATCCTTGGGAGCTTTGGAAGCAAGAAAGGATAAAGTTCAGTTTACATTTTTTTTTTTTGTTCAATGAGACAGGAACAGGAGACGGTTTTTATTTTATTTCCCCCTTCCCAAAGAAACCACAATTCTCGGTTTATTTCTCTTTTCTTACAAACCCCCCCCCCCCCCCGGGAAAAGTCAACAAGCAATGGCCAGAGTGACCTCGCTTCCATCATTAGGACATTCTTTATATAGAAAGAAAGAAACAGTTACCATACTATTAAACCTCCTGAATTATTTTTCTTTTTCCCTTTTGAGTTCCAAATTTACAGATACAAGGTCTAGCTTCCTACGGAACACAACACAACCAAAACAGTGAAACGGAGACAAGAACAACGACAAACAAACAAAACAAAATCCAAAACAAACGGAAGGCGGACGACTCTGAAATACCTCTGCTCTCAGTCCAGTCTTTCTTTTATCGTATGGACCAGCGGTGAAAACTACTTAATTTCCTTACCGGTTCAGAAGCGTGCGATTTGCTCGCGCACGGGCCTCCGTCATGTGAACTTTTTCACCCTGTGTGCATGGGCAAGCGGCTTTGCACACAGAGGGTTAAAAAATGGCGGCATCCAGGCGTGTGGGTGGAGCTTTGCAATGCCGCCATTACTGGTTCTCCAATCGCTTCTACTGGTTCGCCCGAACCAGGCTGAACCGGTAGCATTTTTACCCCTGGTATAGACAGCCCCAAAACCAATGCTGAAATGGGCTCCCTTATTTATACGAGGGTCACCCAGAAAGCAATGCACCACATTTTTTTTCTCAGCCTACAGTAATGGTACGAATACAAAACTTTAGATACACATTACTTGAATTGTCTGGCGTGCATGTGTAAATTTTGGGTTTCTTCAGACAGATAACGTAGCTGCAGCAGTGTTTCGAAATGGCGTCGGTAAGTGATGTATGTTACAAGCAGCGTGTGGTCATTGAATTTCTCATTGCAGAGAAAGAAACTGTAGGGAACACTCACAAACGTTTGTGTACAGTTTATGGAGAATCTGCAGTCGACAGAAGTACGGTTAGTCGCTGGGCACTAATGGGTGAGGCCATGATAGTGCAGAAATGGCTTCTGGACCAGAACAAGGAGTGATACCGACAGGACATACACGCCCTTGTGTCTCGCTGGAGGAAGGCCATAGAACGGAGTGGAGATTACGTGGAGAAAAATAGGGGGTGTAGAAGAAACATCATTCTTACTTGTGTGTAAGTTTCATTGTGTTCAATAAATAACTGTTGAAGAAAAAAATGTGCATAGCTTTCGGGGCGATCCTCGTCAAAAAGCTACGATGCATCAGTTTACTTTCAAAAATAACTTCCTGCCCTCAGGGTCACCTCGCAGCCTGGATTTAAGAAGCTGGAATTTAACACATACATTCTCCAAAATATACAAGTTTTTTTTCTTCTTTTGAATTCTAATAGCCTCCGTTCCTTAAACTTGGCACACACATACAGGTATATATTTATATATATATATATTTATATAAGTATATATATTAGCTAAAACGCTTTGCACATGTACTTTTTCACCCTCTGTGCATGCCTAGAATGCTTTGCGCATGTGCAGAGTGTTAAAAACAAGAAAATGGTGACTTCCGGGCAGGTGGGTGGAGTCTCGCGCTACCACAGTTACCGGTTCATCCAATCACCGGCCACCGCTGCTACTGGTATGACTGAACCAGTAGCCATTCCCCCCTGCTTCCCACCCGCCCTGTTGCTATATTGTGTGATTCCACAGACAAAAAAAAAATCTGGAGAATATTTAATGCACTTTTAAATTAACTCGGTATATTCCTGTACCGATAAGAAAAACGTGCCCTGTGTTTTGCAGGTTTTTCTTTACCCAAACAGAGGAGAAGGCTATTAAAAGACACTGTAGCACCTCTGAGGAGTTTTAAATAGTTTTACTCATATATATATATATATTCTGTTTCCTCCAAAATAAGACCTCCCCTGATAACACCGGTCAATGCAAAAAATTCATCAGCAAAAGGTAATATGTCTGTTTTATGGAGTTTGATGTGCTGATTCCAAAAATATGCTTAGTTTTGCCCTATCACACAAAGTTTCTGTTATAGAAGCATTTTTGTTATGATGTTATTTCTACATTTTCAATGTATGTGATCATTACTGTTTTCTTAATGTCACCAGTATATTTTCTAGACCTTATAATAATGAGGCTCCTCTGTGGAAACTATACCTGCCACAGAAAAACTATATACAGAAATCAGAACCAAAAATGATTCAGAAAAGTACAAGGTCAACTGGGATGATTACAAAAAAAATATTTTTTGAGTGTATGGCAATAAGGCCAAGCACTTTTTTCAGGGTTCAAAAAATATACAAGACAGGGTCTTATTCTCAGGAAAACACAGTATATATATATATATATACATGAATATGTATATATATGTATATATAATTACAACTTCTTTAAAAAATAAAAGAGCACCAAGTATTTTCATAGTGAGAGGTAGAATCAAATTGAAAAGGCTTGTCCCTCTCTTTCTCTCTCTCTCTTGTTTCCTCTCTTTCAATTTTCTCCTTCTACAATGTAGCACCAAAGGTTGTTCACCCCTTTCCACTTGGGGCGGGGAGAGAGATACCTCCCCTTACCACCCCGTGTCGAAGGGCTGTTTTGTTTTTTTGTTTTCCAAAAGGGAGAAATATCTTGCTGGCTTTTATTTAGATTTTTTCCCCCCTTTTGGCCTTAAATAATATATATCTCTATATCTCTATATATTTCCTCTCTCTTTTTCTCTTCTCTGTTTAATATTGCACATCAAAAATCCTTCCTGTTCCAGAACAGTCAGAAGATTTAAAAAATAACAATCTCATTGTAATAAGATGGCAACGTTGATTTTTTTTTCCCCAAGTCACTTTCTTGTCTTGTCCAGCAAAACCTTTGTTGGTTTTTTTTTTAAAAAGGGACCTGGGTTACGGAATGTTATGCTTGGTTGGTAACCCAAAAAACTGCACAAAAGTTTTGGGTTTTCTACAAGCAACTTTTTCCCCCTTCTCCTTTGGCTGAAGAAGAGGGGGGAATGAGTCCATCCGTGGGTGAAGAATGTCCAGTGATGGGATTCAAATAATTTAACAATCGGTTCTCTGCCCCAATGACCAGCTGGGTAGGCGTGGCTCGGTGGTCATGTGACCGTGTGGGCGCGGCCAACTCAACATCACTCACATCGATGGGCGTTCCCATCTTTCCGTGGTTACGATGTCATAAGGGTTAGCCGGAGAGGCGGTTTCTGTAAACAGGGCAATAAAGATTATTCTAGAAACGACTCCAAGATTGATGGTTTCCTTCCCTGCCTATAAAGAAGAGGGGGGAAACCAAAACAAGATTTCTTCCAACAACCGGTCTCCGAACTGATTAGAAAGTTAACAATCGCTTCTCCTCCGATAGGTGTAGGCTGCTTGAATGCCATCACTGTCTACTTCAACTGGCCATCTTGGAAGTTGCTTCAGGCCCCTGGGGTTCTTCTGAACCTTTTCTCCCCACGCCAAAATTGATGGATCTGCAATGTCTTCTCATTGGACACGGTCCCAGTGCCGAAGCTCCAAATCTCGGGGCTTTACAAAGGTCCAAGTGACCAAATGACCAGGCCGAAGATGCAGCCTCACTTCTGAAAGAAGCCGATGGGTGGAGCACGCCAAGAAAGTTGACTTCTAGAGGAAACACACTGGCCCAACCTCAAGGAAATATTCCTTCCCCGGTTTGCTTGGTGGAAGGTTATAAATGCCCACAATTGGCAGCCGTTGGATATCATACGTCCGAAAGGTAAAGAGGGTGTGATGCCATTGGCCGTCTTGAACCTGATTGAAGAAGAAAAGTCATGGTTACGCAACGTGTGGATGGAGATAGGAGGACCTTTGCATCCATCCATGCATCCATCCATGCATCAATCTATCCATGCATCAATCTATCCATGCATCCGTTCATCCATGCCTCCACCCTGTCAGAGTAATGATTTAATGCTGACCATCTGCTGTAAGGTTGTAAAGATAATGCAACTACACTGCTCAAAAAAATAAAGGGAACACTCAAAGAACACATCCTAAAGTCTTCAGAGAAGGGTGGCATATAATAATAATAATAATAATAATAATAATAATAATAATAATATTCATTAAATTTGTATGCCGCCCCTCTCCGTAGACTCGGGGCGGCTCACAACAATAGTGGCAAAACAATGTAATACAAATCTAATAATTTAAACTAAAAACTCATAATTTAAAAACATGCACACAACACACCATACATAAACAATATAGCCCTGAGGAAGTTATTTCAGTTTCCCCATGCCTGACGGCAGAGGTGGGTTTCAAGGAGTTTACGAAAGGCAAGGAGGGTGGGGGCAATTCTAATCTCAGGGGGGAGCTGGTTCCAGAGGGTCGGGGCCACCACAGAGAAGGCTCTTCCCCTGGGACCCGCCAGACGACATTGTTTAGTCGACGGGACCCAGAGAAGACCAACTCTGTGGGACCTAATCAGCCGCTGGGATTCGTGCGGCAGAAGGCGGTCCCGGAGATATTCTGGTCCGATGCCATGAAGGACTTTATAGGTCAAAACCAACACTTTGAATTGTGACCAGAAATTTATTGGCAATTATTATTATTATTATTATTATTATTAAATCAAACTTCTGTGAAATCAAACTGTCCACTGAGGAGGCAATGCTGATTGACAACCAATTTCACCTGCTGTTGTGCACATTCAACTTCGTACAGAACAAAGTATTCAATGAGAATATTTCATTCATTCAGATCTAGGATGTGTTCTTGGAATGTTCCCTTTATTTTTTTGAGCAGTAAATAAGGCTGATGCAATGAAGATGAATCAGCATTGCTATTGCCAGTTTTAGACAATGGTGGGGTCCTCAAAGGTTTTTACCCCTTTAAGAGGTGATTATATATAGCAGCCAGTGGAGGGCAGATTCTCTCTCCTTGTGTCAGGTATACATTGTTCTGTTCTCCCTATAACAGTTAAGAAGATAGATTGCTTGTTAGGTATTTGCTTACCATGTATATGTATGTATATATCTTGTATATAAACCATTGTTAATGTCTAAAGCTCTGTATGCTGTGTTTTGCTCCTGGGTTGTCACCTAATAGTAGTCCTTCTGCAAACACTCTGACACATCCATCCATCAATCCATCCATCCATCCATGCATCTGTCCATCCATCCATCCAGATTCACTTTTAGAGCTCAGCAGCATGCAGTTCATACAAACTACCAGCAGGGGGCACTTTTGTTTTTGTTTTGCTTTAAAAAGTATCCTCTCCAACAATGTTGGACCACAGATTGACACCTAAAGCCTTGTGGTTGTCTATGGAGATTCTCAGCTAATCAGGTCTTGCTTGTCCCAAAGGTGCTTCTCTGGTTTTGTTTTGTTTTCTTTGAAAACATTTCACTTCTCTTCCAAAAAGCTTCTTCGGAGAGGGGCGGCATACAAATCTAATAAATTATTATTATTATTATTATTATTATTATTATTATTATTATTATTATTATTCTGAAAAACTGAAGAAGCTGCTTGGATGAGAAGCAAAATGTTTTCAAAGAAAAACAAAACAATAAAGTCCAATTGGCTTTTGAGAAAGCACCTTTGGGAGAGGAGGAGAGGAAGAGGAGGAAGAAGGAGGAGGAGGAGAAGGAGAAGAACTTGACTTTAGGTCGAGCACCTTGATTGACTACAAAGAAAAAGGTGGAGGAGTAAGATTATGGAATGTGCAGAATTAGATATGATGACGAGGCGGCTGAATAATCAAGAGGAAACAGAATTCTATAAAACTTGGCAAAAGATTTACTGTTGGTGGAACAAAAGAAATGTTTAATGATGTTGAAGTACAGACTTTACTAGTTAAATGTATTAGATATAGAATAGATTAGATAAAGAAATATAGAGATGTTCACTTTTCTGTATTGATCTTAATAATAATTAATCTTTTTTTTCTGTATTAAGATGACTTCAATATTGAGCGGAGCAATTGTAGCTCTTTTCTATGTTATGTGTTATGTTTTGTCTACTTTATGTTTGTTTGTTTTGTGATATCTTATTATTTTGAAAAACAATAAAAATATTTTTTTTAAAAAGAAAAAAGAAAGGGGAAGGAGGAGAAGGAGAAAAAGGAGAAGGAGAAAAAGCTCCGACTGGATGGATAAATGATAAAACATATCAGGAAAGACTTCATGAACTCCACCTGTCTAGTCTGGAGGACAGAAGGAAAAGGGGGGACATGATTGAAACATTTAAATAAGTTAAAGGGTTAAATAAGGTTCAGGAGGGAAGTGTTTTTAATAGGAAAGTGAACACAAGAACAAGGGGGCACAATCTGAGGTTAGTTGGGGGAAAGATTTATTTTTATTTATTTATTTATTCATTCATTTGTCCAATACACAAATACATAGGAAGAAAAATAGACATGTAGTAGTATATATAAGGGTAAAGTGAACTTAGAGGAGAGGATATATGAAAGAAAGAAAATATATATGATAAGTGAGAGAAAGGAAAGACAATTGGACAGGGGACGAAAGGCACACCAGCGCAATTATGTATGCCCCTTACTGGCCTCTTAGGAACCTGGAGAGGTCAATCGTGGAGAGTCTAAGGGAGAAATGTTGGGGGTTAGGGGTTGACACAATTGAATCCGGTAATGAGTTCCATGCTTCGATAACTCGATTGTTGAAATCATATTTTTTACAGTCAAGTTTAGAGATCAGAAGTGACGTGAGAAAATATTATTTTACCAAAAGAGTAGTAGATGCTTGGAACAAACTTTCAACAGACGTGGTTGGTAAATCCATAGTAACTGAATTTAAACATGCCTGGGATAAACATAGACCCATTCTGAGATAAAATACAGGAAATAGTATAAGATGGACCAGGAGGTCTTTTTCTGCCGTCAATTTTCTATGGTTCTATGAAACCACGGTACCTTCTTCTCCATGTGGTGGTAAGCACACAACCATCTGATTGTTTTTTCCCCCTGGGAGAATTTCCATACCTTACAATGGTTCACCACAACTTCCGGCATGAGCTGCCCTCCCTGTTCGAAGAGCTGCCCATTCCAGGCCTTGAAACTGACGGAGGCCCCTTCTGATGGTCCTTCTGGCCAAACTGGCACGTTCAAGCAATGGATGGTGATGTTCTGAACAACCTCATCGCTCAAGAGATGAAGGAAATTCATTTGTACCCTTCCGATATCGAAGTCCAGCTGGAGAAGTGGAAGTGCACAAGATAAAGATTGGACTCAACAACTGGACTCACACGTAAATATTGGATACAACACTGGATTCAGAAGATCTTGAGAAAGATTATTGAATGAAAAGCGGAGATATACCTTCTGGGTATTTTACCAGATAATTTTAACAAAGAAGAAACATATTCAATTATACATATAGTAAGACTCAGTCTTCCATCCTTCAAAGGGGGGAGGCATAAGTGCACCTTTGTGCCTACCGTTCCTGTCCTAATGTCTTTTTTATCTTTTCTATCTCTACTTTATACTTATACAGTGGTACCTCATCTTACGAACGCCTCTTCTAACGAACTTTTCAAGATACGAACCTGGTGTTTAAGATTTTTTTGCCTCTTCTTCCAAACTATTTTCACCTTATGAACCCAAGCCGCTGCTGCTGGGATGAAGGGGTTTCTTCCCCCCCCCTTTTTTTGAAGAAAGAAAAGGGAGGGGCGGCTTGGAGGGGGAAAAGACTGCATTTAAATAACTAGGAGAACAGCGTGTTTGCAAGCACTGAAACGGTGTCCTTTGAAGAAAGAAAAGGGAGGGGCGGCTTGGAGGGGGAAAAGACTGCATTTAAATAACTAGGAGAACAGCGTGTTTGCAAGCACTGAAACGGTGTCCTTTGAAGAAAGAAAAGGGAGGGGCGGCTTGGAGGGGGAAAAGACTGCATTTAAATAACTAGGAGAACAGCGTGTTTGCAAGCACTGAAACGGTGTCCTTTGAAGAAAGAAAAGGGAGGGGCGGCTTGGAGGGGGAAAAGACTGCATTTAAATAACTAGGAGAACAGCGTGTTTGCAAGCACTGAAACGGTGTCCTTTGAAGAAAGAAAAGGGAGGGGCAGCTTGGAGGAGGAAAGATTTTGCAGAGAACAACGTGCTTGCAAAGGCACTGAAACGGTGTCTTTTGAAGAAAGAAAAGGGAGGGGCGGCTTGGAGGAGGAAAGATTTTGCAGAGAACTACGTGCTTGCAGAGGCACTGAAACGGTGTCTTTTGAAGAAAGAAAAGGGAGGGGCAGCTTGGAGGAGGAAAGATTTTGCAGAGAACAACGTGCTTGCAAAGGCACTGAAACGGTGTCTTTTGAAGAAAGAAAAGGGAGGGGCGGCTTGGAGGAGGAAAGATTTTGCAGAGAACTACGTGCTTGCAGAGGCACTGAAACGGTGTCTTTTGAAGAAAGAAAAGGGAGGGGCGCCCCCCTTGCCTTTCTTCCTTCCCACTCACCCTTTAGCCTAGCCTTGCTTCTTCCACCCGCCCCCTTTAGCTGCTCCTCCCTGCCCTCTGTTCGCCTCCCTTCTAAAGTTTGGGATTTTCCTTGAAGGATTTGCACGCATTATTTGCTTTTACATTGATTCCTATGGGAAACATTGTTTCATCTTACAAACTTTTCACCTTATGAACCTCCTCCTGGAACCAATTAAGTTCGTATCATGTGGTACCACTGTATTATGTTAAACATACTACAATACAATACTATATTTGTATGACAAATAAAATAAATTAAATAAATAAAAGTTGGTCAAACGAGGACCCAGATTGTTGGGGGCAATAGGCTGACTCTGCAAACCACTTAGAGAGGGCTGTGAAGGACTGTGGAGGAATGTATAAGCAGTCTATTGCTATTGCTATGGACAGATCAGCATGGATTTCAACTAAAAGTCATACTTCCCACGGACAAAATAACTTCCTGCAGCCAGCCTTGCTAATGTCTCTATTTCTATGAATGAGTCTGGCTGCTTTAACTACAAGACCCATTCACAAAACCAGAGGGATTTACTTTCTGCTCGGAATGGGTGATCACATGGCTGAAATATATTTTTTTTAATAATATAATTTTATTGATTTTTTTGAAAATTTTACAGAAAACAAAACAAAAAGCATAAAGTGTACCATCACCAAACAGAAAAAAAAATCCCTTCACCAGGGAAGATTCAATTTTGTATCCTTCATTTGCTTTGTCTCTGGGTTACCTTGTTCATTCTTTACAGAGTGATTGAATTTTATTTCTTACATTTGCATCGCTTACTGATGTTGTTAATATATAATTTTTAACCTTCTCCCACCGCCTCATTGTTGCTGCTAATTTCTCTTCATTATAATTATGTAGTCTAATTTCCATAATTTCATAGTGAATGTGATCCACCATGTATTTGCCCCAATTTTTTATATGGCTGAAATTTTGGACAATAACATGCGCCAGCAGAATCTCAGATTCTCAACCCTGATTTTATTTAGGAATAAAGAAGGAGGAGGAGGAGGTGGGGAGGGAGGAGGAGGAGGAGAGGAAGAGGAGGAGGAACGAAGAAGAGGAAGAGGAGGAGGAAGAGGAGGAAGAGGAGGAGGAGGAGGAGGAGAGGAAGAAGACGAGGAAGAGGAGGAAGAGGAGGAGGAGAGGAGGAGGAGGAGGAACAAAGAAGAGGAAGAGGAGGAGGAAGAGGAGGAGGAGGAAGAGGAGGAGGAAGAGGAGGAGGAGGAAGAGGAGGAGGAGGAGAGGAAGAAGACGAGGAAGAGGAGGAAGAGGAGGAGGAGAGGAGGAGGAGGAGGAGGAGAGGAAGAAGAGGAAGAGGAGGAGAAGGAGAAGGAGGAGAAGAAGAAGAAGAAGAAGAAGAAGAAGAAGAAGGTGGAAGTGGTGGAGGAGGATGAGGAGAAAGAGAAGAGGATGAGGAAGAAGAAGAGGAAGGAGGAGGAGGAGGTGAATACTCTGCTTATTCACAAATCGTTTTGCTCCAGGCTACATATTGCCTGAAAATCTTGAGAAGAATTTCCAACTGAGCCAAAATACCACTTCTTTTTTTGAAAAAAATGTCACTAGCCAGTTATTCTTTTCCAGGTTCAGCTTAAGACTAGAGCTTCTGATTTCTAAACAATTGGAACGTGGTACCTACAATGAGGATAAACAACGTGTCAGCAACGTGGGCACGGAAGCCCATGCCAGGCTCCCTAGCTGCCTGTTTTTAATTTAATTTTATTTTTTGCAAAGGTTTTATTGGAATTGAAAAAAAAAAGCATTAAATGGGGAACGGTGCAGCCAAGCCCCAGATACATTGTCTGCCTTTCCAAGAACGTAGAACCACAGGCATTTCAAGAAAATAAAAATGTCCTTGTTTTTAAGAGTTATTTGATGGGTTGAACGGGTCCAAAGACGGGCTACAAAAATGGTGGAAAGTCTTAAGCATAAAACTGATCAGGAAAGACTTCATTAACGCCATTTGCATAGTCTGGAGGACCGAAAGGAAAGGGGGGACATGATCGAAACATTTAAATATGTCAAATAACGTTCAGGAGGGAAGTGTTTCTAATAGGAAAGTGAACACAAGAACAAGGGGGCACAATCTGAGGTCAGTTGGGGGAAAGAGCAGAAGCCATATGAGAAAATATTATTTTACTGAAAGAGTAGTAGATGCTTGGAACAAACTTCCAGCAGACGTGGTTGGTAAATCCACAGGAACTGAATTTAAACATGCCTGGGATAAACATAGATCCATCCTAAGATAAAATACAGGAAATAGTATAAGGGCAGACTAGATGGACCATGAGGTCTTTTTCTGCCGTCAATATTCTATGGGTTGCATGGGAAATGTCATGTGGCTTTATTTAGAAACCGTGTGTGCCTTTAATGTACCTTTGATGTTGTGATGGAGTTGAGGCAGGTTTGACCTCCATGGGTGAAGTTGCAGCTGACCTGAATGCTATCTGAAGAACAGCCAAGATTTGGGTCAATCCAGTACACACCTGAAGACAATGAGAGAGAAAATAAAAATAAAAGATAGGCAGGATAGACATTTCTATTTACGATGTTCAAATCATACACAAGTGACTCACTAGAAAAAGTGAGTGGTACAGCGGTACCTCTACTTACGAACTTAATTCGTTCCGTGACCAGGTTCTTAAGTAGAAAAAATTGTAAGCAGAAGCCATTTTTCCCATAGGAATCAATGTAAAAGCAAATAATGTGTGCAACTGGGGAAACCACAGAGAGGGTGGAGGCCCTGTTTCCTCCCAGAAGATTCCTAGAGAGGCCTCATTGAGTCTTCTCCCCGCCTTTTCTGGCCCTGTTTCCTCCCAGGAGATTCCTAGAGAGGCCCCACGGAGGCTTCTCCCCGCGTTTTCCGGTTACAGTTTTGGAGGCTTGGGTTTGTAAGTAGAAAATGGTTCTTGAGAAGAAGCAAAACAATGTTGAACACCCAGTTCTTATCTAGAAAAGTTCGTAAGTAGAGGCGTTCTTAGGTAGAGGTACCACTATATTAACAATGGAATAAAACTTCAGCTTTAAGAATTGAAATTCTTAAACACGAAAAATACAAACAATATACATATTATTCAAATCCACACCAGAATTGGTCACGTATAGACATGGTTTGGGCAACACCGCAGATAAACAATGAAATTGTAAAAATTGAAATAGAAGCAAACACTTGGGCAGACCACAACCCAATATCATTAATTTGGAGAAAGGGAAATAATAAAAAACAAATAAAATGGATTACGGACAGGAAAATAATAAAGGAAAAGCAGTACACTGAAATGCTAGAGAAAGAATTACAGATATTTTTTGAAATAAATAAAACAGACGAAATTTCACCACAAACACTTTGGGACACGACAAAAGCTTACATCAGAGGTTTAACCACATCATATATGGCAATGAAACATAAACAAAAAAAAAGATTAAACAGGAAAAATTAGAACAAGAATTAAAACAAATAGAAACAGAGCTACAATTAAATCCAAAAAGTAAAGAAATTAAGGAGAAAAAAGATCAAATTAGACATGCAATTAATTTGATACATCAGGAAGAAGCAGAAGAAAAGATTAGAACAGCCAAACAGGTCTATTTCGACCAAGCAAATAAAACAGGAAGCTGGCTAGCACATAAACTAAGAAAACAAAAAGAAAAAAAAAAGAATTGAAATTCTTCCTACATAAATCAATGACCACAAAAATACCAGTAATCAACAGAAATGTAAAAAGTCTATAAAGGCTGTGAGATATGATAGTCAAGAAACTTGTCTGGAACTTGACATTGCACCCTTATGAACCCACCTCTGATCTGGACCCAATTGATGCAAATCTAGACACCCCATGAAACCCTCCTCCTCTTTAATGGCATCACTGATGTAGATTTTGGAGGATATCTATCTATCCGCTGTGGAGCAGACAAAAGCTTACCATCCTGTAACTTTTGTTCACAGTTCATGAGGTCTTTGCAAATACGGGTAGGGTTTTCCTTCGTCCCCATGGGTCTCTTGATGCTCTGGATGAGGACACTGAGGTAGTGCAGGGTCTTAAAGATCTCTCCTCCTTGATCCATCATTGGAAGATCCGCCTGTTCATAGCTCTGCCAGGAAAGAGAGAAGACCCCGATTGATACTTTGCAGTGGCCAATTCTCTCCCGCCCACTTGGCATTTCAGAGAGTCATCTTTAAAGATCTGCAAAGTTCTCAAAGGTTAACTCAAGTAATGAGTTCTAAAACCCGTTGCTACCGGTTCATGCACAGGTGAACATAAGAACCTAAGAAGAGCCATGCTGAATCAGGCCAAAGGCCATTGAGTCCAGCATTTTGTGTCACACAGTGGCCCACCAATTGTCCATGGGGATCTTGAGCAGAAAGAGAAGGCAAAGCCCTCCCTTTCCATTTACCCCCAACAAATGATACTCAAGGGAATCCTGTCTGCCTCAACCAACATAGAGGTGGCACTTGGACATCCGTTTCAATAACCAACGATACACTTGGCATCCATGAATCTGTCTAATCCTGCCTTGAAGCTATCCAGGCTGACAACTGTCACGACCTCTTCTGGAAGTGAATTCAATAAACCAAGGACCCTCTGGGTGAAGAAATATTTCCCTTTATTTGTCCTCACTTTCTTAGCTATGAGCTTTAGGGAGGGCCCCCTCGTCCTAGTATTGTGTGATTGAGAAAATAATTTTTCTCTATCCACCTTTTCTATCCCATGCATGATTGTATACACTTCGATCAAGTCACCCCTTAAACACCATCTTTCAAGACTGAAGAGACCAAGGCGTTGCAACCTGGTTTCATAAGGGAGGGGCTCCATTTCCTGGATCATTCTTGTTGCCCTTTTTTGCACCTTTTCCAGTTCCATTATATCCTTCTTGAGGTACGGTGACCAGAAAGAGTGGGTGTTGTGAGTATTCTCTGTCAGCCTCAGGAAGTATCAGGTTCGGTGGAGGACGAAGAGACAGAAGCTTTAATGTACCCTGATTTAAGAGAGTTGTCGGAGAGCAGTGGAGATGAGGGCATAGGTGAAAATGAGGTAGACGTTAGCATGGAAAGCAGTTCATCTTCAGAGAGTGGGCAGGGGGGTTGAACACGAGATTTAGGAGATTTACAAAAAGAAGGGAGGAGATGTTTGGGAAAAAGTTTTGAATCTGCAAGTTTAGAATTGGGTAAATCAACCAATACGTCATATCCTGAAATGTATCGGAAATGAAGCTGCTTTCGGTCAAACTGCGTGTTAGAATATGGCCGCATTCCTCGCCTCCGAGAAGTAAGCTTTTGATGTATTGTGATAAACTGTGCAAATTCAGATTTAATATGACTCAGAGATAAGACACTAGCAAGGAAGCTATCCTCTGTTCATTAGAAAGGATTTATAGCTTTATAAACTCAGCTCATGAGATTTGGAATGTGCCTTTGCATAGCATTACAACCATGATAATCTTCCCAGTGTAAGAAGAGAAAGAAAGATTGACTAGTTTTGAAAACCGAAGCCTTGAAAAGAGAGTTTTTGGAGTTGCTTCAGCTTAACCTGAACAGTGGGTGGGTGGAGTCTCCCGCAGCCACCGCTACCAGTTCCAAAACTGGGCCAAATGGGAAGCAACCCACAGCTTCTTACCTCTGACCGGAAGACAGCGCTGGCCGTCAACATGGAGTGGAAAGCTGCATCAAAGTCATCTTGTCCCTGGATTAGAGGAGAAAAGACAGATCATATTTTTTTTCAAAGTACAAGACGTACTTTAGTTTGGGGGGAGAAAAATAGGGGGGAAAAATACACTGCTCAAAAAAATAAAGGGGACACTTAAACAACACAATATAACTCCAAGTAAATCAAACTTCTGTGAAATCAAACCCTCCACTTAGGAAGCAGCACTGATTGACAATCCATGTCACCTGCTGTTGTGCACATTCCACTTTGTACAGAATAAAGTATTCAATGAGAATATTTCATTCATTCAGATCTAGGTTGTGTTCTTTGAGTGCTCCCTTTATTATTATTATTATTATTATTATTATTATTATTATTATTATTATTATTATTATTATTATTATTTTGAGCAGTATATATGATGTCCACAAGGTATTCATCTGGCTAGTCTTTATTCTGGTCAGCTTCAGCACATTAATCTGTTGGTTTTGAACCCATGGGCTTGTTTTTACCCCCTGGTTGGGGATAAAAAACAGTTTTAAAAATATTTCACTTCTTTCTCTTTTCAGAGAGAAACAATGAGAAAATCAGGCAAAGGTATGATCGCTTTGCTAGCAAAGCACAGAAGATAGCTTCACTTGTTAGCATCTAGTTAGGGCTGAAAAAAGGCTCAGATAATTGTCGGAGGAAGCAGCAATGAAAGAAGCAGGCAAAGGGAAGATCACTTAGCTAGCAAAGCACAGAAGATCCCTTCACTCGTTAGCATCTAGTTAGGGCTTAGACAAAGGTGAAAGATCGCTTGCTAGCAAAGCACGGAAGATCGCTTTACTGTTAGCATCTCCTTAGGGCTGAAACAAGGCTCAGCAGACTGTCGGAGGGAGCAGCAATGAAAGAAGCAGGCAAAAGGAGGATCGCTTTGCTAGCAAAGCTCAGAAGATCGCTTCACTCCTTAGCACCTAGTTAGGTCTGAAAAAAAGGTGGAAGATTGCTTGCTAGCAAAGCACGGAAGATCGTTTCACTGTTAGCATCTCCTTAGGGCTGAAAAAAGGCTCAGTTGATTGTCGGAGGGAGAAGCAATGAAAGAAGCAGGCAAAGGGAAGATCAATTTGGTAGCAAAGCACAGAAGATCACAGCAGCACCTCGTTAAGGGTGAAAAAAAAGCTTAAGAAAAGCTACATTCAGAATATAAGATACACCCAAATTTTCAGCCTCTTGTAGGAGGGAAACGGGGGCATCTTATACTTTGAAAAATACGGTAGTCATGGTAGACTTGAAGGAGAAAGTCAATGCAGATAGAATAGTGCACTGTCAGGATTAATGATGAAATGTCTAAGGGGAGATTGTGATGTTTAAATGAAGTAAGAACCAGCATGGTCTCCTCTAACCCAATCTCCCAAAGGTTTCCTGGGTTCATTTGGGGTGGGTGGGGAGGTAGGTGTATTGCAACAAATGTCCCAGACTTGTAGAGTTTAAAAGGCCAGTGAGGATTCAGAAAACTTACAAAGGCAGCAAGAATTCCTGGTGGACCCTATAAAAGATAAGGAGACAAAGTATGAAGCATTTAAATCAAGATAAAATTATTGGCCGTAGAGGACTAGCTGGAGCATGGAGAGGTCAAGTTGGGAAGCTGTCTGTCCAATACTTTAGGTTGCATAGAAGGAACGTGAACTGTGGTGGCGCAGTGGTTAGAGTGCAGTATTGCAGGCTGCTTCTGGCGGCTGGCAGCAGTTTGGTAGATTGAATCTCACCAGGCTCAAGGTTAACTCGGCCTTCCATCCTTCCAAGGTGGGTAAAATGAGGACCCAGATTGTTGGGGTAACATATGCTGACTCTGTAAACTGCTTAGAGTGGGCTGTAAAAGCACTGTGAAGCGGTATATAAGTCTTCCTTCCTTCCTTCCTTCCTTCCTTCCTTCCTTCCTTCCTTCCTTCCTTCCCAGTAGTTAGAATCCAGGACTGCAGACTTACACTGCACACTGCCAGCAGTTCAATCCTGACCAGTTTGAGGTTAACTCAGCCTTCCATCCTTCTGAGATGGGCCAAATGAGGACCCAGATTGTTGAGGGGCAAGAGGTTGATTCTGTAAACCGCTTAATGAGGGCTGTAAAACCCCTGTGAAACAATATATAAGTCTAAGTGCTATCGCTGTCTGTCTGTCTGCCTGCCTGCCTATCTGTCTCTATCTATCTATCTATCTATCTATCTATCTATCTATCTATCTATCTATCTATCTATCTATCCATCCATCCATCCATCCATCCATCCATCCATCCAATCCATCATCTGCCATGACATGATAGTACAGTGGTTAGAATGCAGTATTGCAGGCTACTTCTGCCCACTGCCACCAAACTGCTTAGAAAGGACGGTAAAAGCACTGTGAAGCGGTATATAAGTGCTATTGTTATTACTATCTCTTGGATTCAGTTTACACAGCCCAGGTGCAGAAAATGTTGGGCCCTCATTGTGGGCTTTTTAAGACAAACACAACAAAAACCCAAATCATATTTTAAATACATACCTGGGGGCCTGGAGGTCCTCGGGGCCCTGGGATACCCTAGGAAGACAAAGAATCAAGATAAATCATGAGTGGTCCTTCACAAACTGAACAGCCGGTGGCTGAACCGGAGATGTAAAACACCACCATGTTGTCTTCCCCATTCACACACACACACACACACACATTTGGCAAAGTAAGTAATATTTATACACTTAATGTACAGTGGTACCTCTACGTAAGAACACCTCTACTTATGAACTTTTCTAGATGAGAACCAGGTGTTCAAGATTTTTTTGCCTCTTCCCAAGAACCATTTTCCACTTACAAGATTCTCTAGGAATCTCCTGGGAGCAAAAAGGCCAGAAAAGGTGAGGAGAAGCCTCCATGGGGCCTCTCTAAGAATCTCCTGGGAGGAAACAGGGCCAGAAAGGGCAGAGAGAAGCCTCTGTGGGGCTTCTCTAGGAATCTCCTGGGAGCAAACAGGCCAGAAAAAGTGAGGAGAAGCCTCCGTGGGGCCTCTCTAAGAATCTCCTGGGAGGAAACAGGGCCAGAAAGGGCAGAGAGAAGCCTCAATGGGGCCTCTCTATGAATCTCCTGGGAGGAAACAGGGGCGGAAAAGGCAGAGAGAAGCCTCCATGGGGCCTCTCTAGGAATTTCCTGGGAGCAAACAGTGCCTCCACCCTCCCTGTAGTTTTCCCAATCGCACACTTTGCTTTTACATTGATTCCTATGGGAAAAATGCTTCTTACAAATTTTTCTACTTAAGAACCTGGTCACGGAACGAATTAAGTTCGTAAATAGAGGTACCACTGTATCTGGTTACCTGAATTACTACTTGTATCTCTGGGCTCTCAGCTGGATATCTGCCACCCCCACGTTGCCCCTGTGCATCCTTGGTAACTCAAGGATTACTCTGCACACTCCTCAACATTTCACAGGGTGGGAGGAAGGAACAGTCTTGATGGACAACACAGCCATACTTACCCTCAGACCTTGGAGACCCTGAAAAAAGGAAGACAAAGAAGGAGATGAAAACAGGTCCTTCCCGGAAGGAGTTTTGGGACAAAAATGACTTTCACACCCATGGCAGTGAATGGGTAACACTCACCGTTTCACCTTGACTGCCTTTCTCTCCTGTCGGACCCTGGAGAGGGAAAAAATAAGGCGACCTGTTAAAAGTGTAAGAGGTCTTCACATTCCAATATAATGAAAAGCTCCAAAGTCACTTTGCAAATCAGCCCTGAGCTGTGACACACACACCATTGTGTACCATCACAATTTTCCTAGGAATGCCTTGGGATGCTGCATCGGGACACCACAACACAAGGCAATGCAACATAGGAATCATTGCAATAATTCACGAAATCAATAAATAAGAACCAAAGTTTATTTTATTCATTCATTCATTTATTTATTTAATTTATTTGTCAATCAAGTATAGGATAACAGTTAATATAAACATAAGATAGAAAGTAGAGTGTTCCCTCAATTTTCGCGGGGGATGCGTTCTGAGACCACCCGCGAAAGTCGAATTTCCGTGAAGTAGAGATGCGGAAGTAAATACACTATTTTTGGCTATGAACAGTATCACAAGCCTTCCCGTAACACTTTAAACCCCTAAACTGCAATTTCTCATTCCCTTAGCCACCATTTAGATTATTACTCACCATGTTTATTTATTAAAGTTTATTAAAAATATATTTTTATTAAAGTCGGACGAAAGTTTGGCGATGACGTATGACATCATCGGGCAGGGAAAACCATGGTACAGGGGAAAAAACCGTAAAGTATTTTTTAATTAATATTTTTGAAAAACCGTGGTATAGCCGTTTCGCGAAGTTTGAACCCGCGAAAATCGAGGGACCACTGTAATGATAAAAAGACAATAGGACAGTAGGACAGGGGAGGGTAGGCAAATTGGTGCGCTTATGCACGCCCCTTATGGACCTCTTGGAAAAGAGAAGAGGTCAACTGTAGACAATCTAAGGTTGAAGATTTTGGGGTTGGGGCAAGAACTTCACGCTGGGGCTTGAAGGGTTTACACCAAGCTTTGAAACTTTTTCATTCAAAAATGGGCAGAGTTCTCACGGTCTCAAGCTACGTGGAGGAATTGTGGATTTTGAGTTTTCTTCTGTTTTTACATGTCCACATTAGGAAGGGGTTGAGTGTTGAGAACATGACAGTAATGACATGGCCTTGGAAAATTCCACAGCAGTGTTAGTACTATGTACATAACTGGTTGGGCTTGGCAATATATAAACAAACTATCAGTGTATGTTTAAATGAATTATAACACTACAGTGTTCCCTCGATTTTCACGGGTTCAAACTTCGCGGAAAGTCTATACCACGGGTTTTCAAAAATATTAATTAAAAAATACTTTGCGGTTTTTTTCCTTATATCACAGTTTTTCTCACCCGATGACATCATACGTCATTGCCAAACCTTTGTCTGCCTTTAATAAATATTTTTTTTAAATAAACTTTAATAAACATGGTGAGTAATAATCTAAATGGTTGCTAAGGGAATGGGAAATTGTAATTTAGGGGTTTAAAGTGTTACGGAAGGGCTTGTGATACTGTTCATAGCTAAAAATAGTGTATTTATTTCCGCATCTCTACTTCACGGAAATTCAACTTTCGCAGGCGGTCTCGGAACGCATCTCCCGCGAAAATCGAGGGAACACTGTATAGCTATAAGAGGTAGTGTTGCAGTTAGCCATAAGAGGGAGTCAGAAGTCTCTCTCTCTCCCTCTCTCTCTTCCTAATTAATCTCTGCTATTTCTGGTTTGTCTGCATGACTAACTGTGTGTTCCAATGATGGTTTAATGTATTTTGTAAGTAAGGCTTATAGTATTGTATATGTATTGAGAGTATTGACATACAAATGTGTATGGCTAGGATTGTCTTTGACTAAGCTATTTGCCAAAGTAAATAATATTTATACACTTAATGCATCTGGCTGGTCATCTGAATTATTACTCATATCGCTGGGCTATTAGCCACCTCCACATTTCCTATGTGCAACCTTTGTAACTCAAGGGTTACTCTGCACCCTCCTTAACACTTAACAAGCACTTTGAGAGAAAATTTGCAAATCTTAAGAAGAGGAACGGAAAGAGCAAGAGCGACACTTACAGAATTTCCGGGTGGGCCCGAAATCCCAACTGGACCAATGACACCTTCTTGGCCCTACGGAAACAAACGCTTCATTTACTCAATGGATGAGATATACCACTGCAAGAACTCTTTCCTGGAATGGTCTCCAGCCCTGTTTTCCTGGTACAGTGGTACCTCGACATACGAGTTTAATTTGTTCCAGATCCGAGCTCATAAGTCGATCAACTCACATCTCGAACGAATGCCTTTAGACTTTGTTTTTTGCGCCAAGATAACTGGAAGCAAGGAGATTCTTGCGCCACCTAGTGGAAGCTTGGCCTCTAAACACCACTGTTAATTTGAGCCCTGGTGGCGCAGTGGTTAGAGTGCAGAACTGCAAGCTGTTTCTGCTGACTGCTGGCTGTAGTTCGCCAGTTCAAATCTCACCAGGTTGACTCAGTATCATGTAGTATTGCAGACTAATTGTGCCAACTGCCTGCAGTTCAATTATCACCATCGCAAGGTTGACTCAGCCTTCTATCCTTCTGAGGTGGGTAAAATGAAGACCCAGAAAGACCTGAAGGTCAAGGCGAGAACGGTGAAATCCTCAACTCACCCAGAGTCCTTGGATCCCTTTAGGGCCCTGGATGCCTTTGAAACCAAGATCTCCAGGTGGTCCCTGTCGAGAGAAAGAAACATAGGCAGTGAAGGGCTGCATTTTTACTACTACAATGTGGGTGTGGCTTATTTTATGGGCGTGGCTTGCCGACTATGTGACCAGGTGGGAGTGGCTTGCTGATCATGTGGTGGTGGGTGGCTTAAAGGACATGTGACCTGCACTGCTTCATTGACGGGATCTGGGGGAGGCCAACTCTGTGTGTTCTTATTGGTCTCTGGGAGGTGTGTGGCAAGAGGCGGTCTCATAGATAGTCTGGCCCTGAGCCATGTAGGACTTTATAGGCAATAACCAACAACCAACCAATTAGGGAAGGCACCAACTCACCTTTGGGCCAAACAGTCCAGCAATCCCTGGAAATCCTGGTTCGCCAAAGTCTCCCTAAGAAGGGGGGTTTTTTCAAGGAGGAGAAAGAGAAACAACAAGAGATGAAGCCAAAAAAACACAATGAATCTGAGTTTCCCCTTTTGTGCCCCCCTCCCCAAACCCAGATGGATTTTCAGCTCTCAAAACAAATAATCTCCTCCACTATCATAGCTTGGCTTGGAAAGAGGTCCATGGCTCATCCCTTCCAGCCTCCGAAGGACGGTGGGTTTTGCAGTACTTGATGTCTTAATCTAAGCATATTTGGCAGAGGCCGACAATTCCCGGGAATGGAGAGGAGATGAAGAAGGAACCTGGTGTGGGCAGCCCATGTGGCTTCAGGAAATTGAATGCAGGAACTCAGAGGCTTGGCTTCTTGTACCTGCCCCATCAATCACATAGCACTCGTTTTTCTTGGCCGGAGAGTTATCTCAACCAACAGACTCCAACGGTTATCGCACGCATCTACTCACCGGTTGTCCTTTGGACCCTAGATCACCGGAGGTCCCAGGGAATCCCATTCCACCTTGAGAACCTTTTTTCCCCAGTGGACCAATCTCTCCAGGCAGACCTCTTTCTCCCTTTAAAAAAACAAAACAAAAAGCCCACATAGACCCAGGGGGAAAAAAATTAGGTTTTAGGAGGAGGCAGCATTGGATAAATAACATATACCTAAAGTCAAATAATAATAAGCATTGCATGGCCAGTTCATGGAGAAGACTGAAGGCAAAGGGGATAAAGAAAAGACCTGGTCATGGCTTACAAGTGGAACACTCAAAAAGGAGACAGAAGGACTAATACTGGTGGCACAAGAACAGGCCATTAGAACAAATGCTGTCAAAGCCAGAATTGAAAAATCAACAGACGATCCAAAGTGCTGACTCTGTAAAGAAACAGATGAAACAATCGATCACATACTCAGCTGCTGCAAAAAGATCGCACAGACTGACTACAAGCATAGACATGATGCTGTGGCACAGATGATCCACTGGAACCTGTGCCGGAACTACCATCTACCAGTGGCAAAGAACTGGTGGGATCCTAAGCCCGAAAAAGTGGTTGAAAATGAGCAAGCAAAACTACTGTGGGAATTCCGACTTCAGACTGACCGAATTCTGAAGCATAACACACCAGACATTGTGATCGTGGAGAAAAAGAAAGTATGGATCATCGACATCACAATCCCAGGAGACAGCAGAATTGAGGAGAAGCAGCTAGAGAAATTAGTGAAATACGAAGATCTAAAAATCGAGCTGCAACAACTCTGGCAGAAGCCAGTGAAAGTGGTCCCAGTGGTACTTGGCACGCTGGGCGCAGTGCCAAAGAATCTCAGCGGACATTTGAAAACCATTGGAATTGACAAAATCTCCATCTGTCAATTGCAAAAGGCCGCTTTACTGGGATCGGCAAAAATAATTCGCCACTACATCACACAGTCCTAGGTGCTTGGGAAGTGCTCGACTGGTGATGAAATACGAAATCCAGCATAGTGATCTCGTTTGCTGTGTTGTACTGACATAATGATGATGATGATGATAATGATGATGATGATGATGATGATGATGATGATGATAACAACAACAACAGCAGCAACATACAGCTCATCTGTCTGGAACCCACACTGAATTTCAGATATAAACACTCTAGAAAATGTCCACGGATACTTTACTAGAAGAACCCTCCACTCCTCCACTCACAACACGATACCCTACGCAACTAGACACACAATCCTGGGTTTAGAAAGCTTAGAACTACTGTACATCGCCTTAAACACGACCTAAGCATTGCTCATAAAATCATCTGCCACAACGTCCTTCCGGTCAATGACTACTTCAGCTTCAACCACAACAACACACGAGCGCACAACAGATACAAACTTAAAGTAAACCGCTCCATATTCGACTGCAGGAAATACAACTTTAGTAACCAAGTAGTTGATGCATGGAACTCATTACCAGACTCTGTAGTATCATCACCTAACCCCAAAAACTTTACCCTTGGACTATCCACTGTTGACTTCTCCTGATTCCTAAGAAGTCAGTAAGGGGCGTGCATAAGTGCACCAGCGTGCCTTCCAACCCCTGCCCTAATGTTTCTTTCTTACTAGTGTTATGTACATAAACATCATTATATCTTTGTATACTACCAATACATACTTGACACAATAAATAGATAAAATAAAAGAAAAGATTTGCATTACCCTAAACCTGTCATTCTCAACTTTGGTCGTTAGAGGGCAATAATGTCAATTGACGCATCCCTGATTAAGTGAGGGATAGTTGGATCCCCGTTCACGCAGCCCCACTTGAATATATCTCTTTTTAGCAAATGTAGGTAAGAGAAGAACGAAAGAAAAGCAGGCACCACAAGGTCTGCTTGCAGATCCTGGACCTCCAAACCACCCTGTTTTGAGGACATTCACTACAAGGACCTTGTAGTTGTTCTGTCGAGCTCTCTGGTAGAATCCTCCCAAAATTGCACAGATACAATTTCAGACACACACACGTTTGAAAATTCAAAACAATGTTCTTTATACCAAAAATTCAAATAAACTAAGCACTCTTTTTGTATAGCAAAGAGCACTCGTCTCCAAACAAACTGGTAATTTGTACAAGTCCTTTATCAGTTCTGTGATACTTAGCTTGCAGCTGTGAGGGAATTCACAGTCCTTTTTCTTTCACAAAGTGAAACACGCTTTGCTCTGGTTTACTTTCAAAGAGGGGAAAATCAGCACACAAAGGTCGAGGTCAGCAAAGCAGGCATGAACACAACGATCAGATAATCCTCCACAATGGCCAAACCCACAGGCTGCTCTTTATAGCAGCCTCACTAATGACCACAGCCCCACCGAACCACAGGTGGCCTCATTTTCTTTGATAATAATCTCTCAGTTGTTGCTGCCTATGCATCGCTCTCCGCATGCGTGGCTGTATCATTAACTCTTGTTCCGAATCCAAGGAGGAGCTAGATAATTGATCTCCTTCTGAGCTGTCTGCCACACTCTCCTCCTCCCTGTCACTCATGTCTTCTTGGTCAGAGGAGCCTTCATTAGCAGATTCCACCGGGAGCAAAACAGGCTTGCAGCATGTGGATGTCTCCCCCACATCCACAGTCCTTGGGGCAGGAGCTGGGCCAGAGCCAACCACAACAGTAGTATTCATCTCTAACGATTTAAATGTCAAACCCCACTGCATCAGCATTGCCAAAAAGGGCATTAAGAAACATAGAAACATTGAAGATTGACCTCAGAAAAAGACCTCCTGGTCCATCTAGCCTGTCCATCTAAGTCTGCTAACCACCCCCAACATCTAGACATGGAATAACTAGGTCTTCAAGTCAGGTTTAAAAAACAGTTGGAGAAGACACCATGCCACACCACACCTGATATGTAAACGAAGGTCGTAAGAAATTGCATGCAGGAATTCCAGGGTGTAATTTCTCTACTCACAAAGAATAGGTGGTACCAACCTTGAATCCTGTGGGGCCTTGTGCTCCAGGTAAGCCAGATATTCCAAGGTTCCCCCTTTTCCCCGGCATTCCTGGGGTGCCTTCTTCCCCATCTTCACCTTGTTCACCCTAATATGGGAGAGAAGAAGGGAGAAAGAACATCAGCATTAGGTAATGTTGTAGTTAGCTCTGGACCAGCTCCTGCCCCAAGCAATGTGGAGGTGGAGGTGGGGGAGACATCCACATGCCGCAGGCCTGTTTTGCTTCCAGTAGAATCTGTCTCCTCTGACCAAGGAAGCGTGAGTGACAGGGAAGAGGGGAGTTTGGCAGACAGCCCAGGAGGAGATCAATCATCTGTATCATCCCTGGATTCTGAACAAGAATTAATGACACATCCACGCATGCGTAGAGTGATGCATAGGAGACAACAACTGAAGGATTATTACAAGAGAAAATGAGGCCACCTGTGGTTGGGTGGGGCTGCTGTAATTAGTGCTACAGATAAAAGTGCAGCCTCGTGTGTTAGCCTCATGGCAGTTTATCTGATTCATTGTTTCGTCAAGATCGTGGTTTTTTGCTTTTCAGGATTGTGTGTGTGGACTCTCTGGACTTTAGAATTGGACTCAATTTCCCAGTTATTGGGTGAGCAATTGGATTGCATTTCACCTGTGCCTTCTGTATACCAGAAAATCCCTTTGACATTTAAAAAGGGAGCTGTTTCTGTTTTTCTGTTTATAAACACTTTTGGGTTTTCCTTTTATCGTATGATGTGTGTCTTCCTGGACTAATTACCCTGTAATTACGGGCGGTTGAAACACGCCAGCAGAACAGGAAAAATTTCTATCAGTCATCTGGGTTATGGTTGTCCCAAAGGTTTATTGGGTATTTTATCAGAAAATTATAATTGGGGGAAAAATGTATATTTGATTATTCACGTAATAACTACAGCTAGAATTGTATTTGCCGAAAATTGGAAACGTGAGAGATAGGAGGAGGAGATAGTACAGATTTCTAGGGGCAGTTGATTCCACAGGGCTGGAGCCGCCACAGAGAAGGCTCTTCCCCGAGGCTCCACCAACCAACATCATTTGGCAGATGGCACCTGGAGAAGGCTGACTCTGTGGGCCCTTACAGGCCACAATGAGTAGTGAAGGACTATCAAAATTTTTACTACCACACTGTTGGTGTGGCTTATGCAGGATGCCCTGTATTTTCTTTCAACGTCTTTCAGTGCAAATTGGGTGCTCTGGGGTGGAGCTCCATTTTTGCCACCCCTCTGTGTTTCCCCCCATCTGGGCAGTAGTCCACCTCTGGCAATGAGGTATGAGGACAGAGGCGGTCCTGTAAATAGTCTGGCCCTGAGCCATTTAGGGCTTTAAAGGTGATAACCAACACCTTGAATTATTTATTATTATTATTGTTGTTGTTATTATTATTATTATTATTATTATTATTATTATTATTTATTGGATTTGTATGCCGCCCCTCTCCGCAGACTCAGGGCGGCTAACAACAATGATAAAAAACAGCATGTAACAATCCAATTAATAAAACAACTAAAAACCCTTATAGTAAAACCAAACATACACACAAACATGCCATGCATAACATGTAATGTCCTAGGGGGAAGGAATAACTTAACTCCCCCATGCTTGGCGATAAAGGTGGGTCTTGAGTAATTTGAGAAAGACAATGAGGGTGGGGGCCGTTCTAATCTCTAGGGGGGAGTTGGTTCCAGAGAGCCGGTGCCGCCACAGAGAAGGCTCTTCCCCTGCGGTCCGCCAAACGACATTGTTTGGTCAACGGGACCCGGAGAAGGCCTACTCTGTGGGACCTTATCGGCCGCTGGGATTCGTGCGGTAGAAGGCGGTTCCGGAGGTATTCTGGCCCAATGCCACGTAGGGCTTTAAAGGTCATTACCAACACTTTGAATTGTGACCGGAAACCGATCAGCAGCCAGTGCAGGCCACGGAGTGTTGCAGAAATGTGGTCTCCGAATTGCATTCGGAGACTGACTAGCAACCAATGCAGCTCATGTAAATGAGCCCCCTTCTATGAGCCCCCTTCCAAAATCTTGCACTTACTTTTTGCCCATGGTGGCCATCTTTTCCAGGAATTCCATCAATTCCGAAAGTGCCCTCTAGTCCCTCTCGCCCGATGACCCCTCGGGGGCCTGGCAGGCCAAGAGAACCCTAGAAGAACGACCCTTGGTTACAGATCAGACATAGGTTGGCGGTGTGAAACAAGGTCAACACAAAAGCAATCAATCAATAGAATAGCTTGGCTTAAGAAGTTGTAGGTGCTTCCTCACTGGAGGCTTCTAAAATGAGACTGAACAACCATTTATCTGAAACGGTATAAAGTCTCCTGCTCAAGCAAAGGGTTGGACTAGATACAGGGGTAGGCAAAGTTGGCTGTTCTATGACTTGTGGACTTCAACTCCCAGAATTCCTAAGCTAATCATGCTAGCTCAGGAATTCTGGGAGTTGAAGTCCACAAGTCATAGAAGAGCCAACTTTGCCTACCCCTGGACTAGAAGACCCCCAAGATCTGTTCCCTTGCCCAGATGCTGTGGCCTAAAGGTGGAGCTCTTGCCTCACAATGGTGGGTTGGATTTAATGGTCTTCTAACTTTAGCATTATGCATGATTGAAGATCTTTGGGGAGACATAATCAGATATGGCAAAGGTGCACATTTACCATGGCTGCCTGCCGCCCCAAATGAGTAAGAAGCAAGTTTTACTTACCGGTGATCCTCGGCTGCCACTTGTACCCCGTAGCCCCTTTTTTCCTTGTTGACCCTTGGAAGGGAAGGATCAAAGAAGGAATGACATGGAGATGGCAATAGCAATAGTACATTTAGACTTATCTACCGCTTTACAGTGCTTTTACAACCCTCTCTAAGTGGTTTACAGAGCCATCTTTTTACCCCCAACAATCTGGGTCCTCATCTAAGAATCAAACTGCTGGCAGTGGGCAGAATTAGCCTGCAATACTGCATTCTAACCACTGCGCCACCACGGCTCCTAATGCAACATCCAATTAGCTACAGCAATAGCAATAGACTTATATAACACTTCACAATGCTTCACAGCCCTCTCTAAGCAGTTTGCAGAGTCTGGTCAGGATCAAACTGCTGGCAGTGTGCAGTGTTAGCCTGCAATCCTGAATTCTAACCACTGGGAGAGAGGGAAGGAAGGAAGGAAGGAAGGAAGGAAGGAAGGAAGGAAGGAAGATAGCAATAGCAGTTAGTCTTTACAGCCTTCCCTAAGCGGTTTCCAGAGTCAGCATATTGCCCCCCACAATCTGGGTCCTCATTTTACCCATCGCGGAAGGATGGAAGGCTGAGTCAACCTTGAGCCTGGTGGAATTCGGACTGTCAAATTGCAGGCAGCTTGCAGTCATCGGAAGTAGCCTGCAGTACTGCACTCTAACCACTGGGCCACCACAGCTCTTTTCAACATGCATCAGGCAGAGCTGATCTGTTTCTAAATTTTTCCAATGTATAATTAGTCCCATACCATCTTCACATTTGTTGGTGCTGAGTTTTGGGGTACTCTTGTTTTCAATGCATGGTAAAATATTGGGGAGAGGGAAGGATAGTTGTAGGGAATGCCACTTTTCTTAGAGATTTGCAGCAAGCCGGGGTGGCACAGCAGGTTGTACTGCAGGCCACTGAAGCTCACTGTAGATAGCCAGCGGTTCAAAACTCATCACTGGTTCAAGGTTGACTCAGCCTTCCATCCTTCCGAGGTGGGTAAAATAAGGACCCGGATTGTTGGGGCAATATACTGGCTCTGCACACACAGCTCAATTTTTGCTACCGGAACGGCATCTCGCCTCGGCCTGGTAGCAAACCAATACTGGTTCACTATAACCGTCTCTCCAACTCAAATCTGATCTGTTATGAGAAAGCCACTAAGTTACAGGGTGCGTTCCAACAGTAATGCAATTATTTTTAAAAAAATGTAATTTATTGAACAGATTTGCACAAATACTTAAAATTCTTCAAAGTACTGTCCTTGGGCCTCTACACATTTTTTCCAGTGACTCCGCCATGACCAGTACGTGTCCTGGATGAAAAATGGGTTCCTTTCAGGGCTGGGGAAAAAAAGAAGTCTGGTGGGGCAATGTCAGGACTAATGGGGGGGCAGCGTTGACACCTGGTGTTTGGCCAGGAACTCGTGGACTCCTAGCGCATTGTGGTAAGGTGCGTTTTTTATCCATAGAAGAGATCCAATCAACTGTGATGAAGACCTTGTGAGAAGTCCCCGAAGATGTCTTTTAGGGTGAGCACCGGTCATGGCAGAGTCGCTGGAAAAAATGAGTAGAGGCCCAAGGACAGTACTTTGAAGCATTTTAAGTGTTTGTGCAAATCTCTTCAATAAATTACTTTTTTTAAAAAAATTGCATTACTGTATGTCTGCTTTCCAAAACGTACCGGAGTGCCTTTAGATCCTTTCAGGCCTGGGGCTCCTGGGGGTCCTGGATGTCCCTGAAAAAAAAAAGGAAAGAAACAAAATGATATCCTTGGAATCAAAGGATATCTTCGGGACCGCCTCCTGCCGCACGAATCCCAGCGACCGGTTAAGTCCCACAGAGTTGGCCTTCTCCGGGTCCCGTCGACTAAACAATGTCGTCTGGCGGGACCCAGGGGAAGAGCCTTCTCTGTGGGGGCCCCGACCCTCTGGAACCAGCTCCCCCCTGAGATTAGGATTGCCCCCACCCTCCCTGCCTTTCGTAAACTCCTTAAGACCCACCTCTGCCGTCAGGCATGGGGGAACTAAAACACCTCCCCCTTGCCCATGTTGTTTGTTGATTGATTGACTGTGTGCCTGTTTTTTATATATACTGTTTTTATGAGATTACTAATTTTAAATTGTAATTAGATTGGTGGGCATTGGATTTGGTATTATGTACTGTGCTGTTTTTTTTTATTATTGTTGTGAGCCGCCCCGAGTTTGCGGAGAGGGGCGGCATATAAATCCAATAAATCTATCAATCTAAATCTATCTAAAGGTCGTATTCAACCGGTTCAGACCAGTTCACCTAAACTGGTAGTGTAAATTGCCACACGTCATTTTCTAACGTTAGCGGGATCATTGCCCCTGACTTAGAGGAAGAAGAGACTTTGCTTTCCTCACCAAGTTGGAGATGGGAGAGTCACTAGGACCTCTAGCACATCAGAACTGTTTTCAGAATTGCATCTCTTGTGCCAGTGGTGGGATTCAACCCGTTCGCACCTATTCGCTAGAACCGGTTGTTAATTTTCTAAGCAGTTCAGAGAAACGGTTGTTGGAAGAAATCTCTTTTTGTTTCCCCCCCCCCACACACTTTACAGGTCTATAAGGAAGGCAAGAAGGAAACGTTCTGGTGGCGTGTGAATTTTTTCCCTATCTCATGGTTTCTTTTTCTATCTGGGGAGGGGGCGTCCACAAGAAGCTGAGCGAGGAGAAGCGCAGTTCGATGTGAGTGACATTGAGTTGGCCACGCCCACCCAATCACATGACCACCCAGCCACGCCTACCCAGCTGATCATTAAATTATTTGAATCCCACCACTGCTCTTTGTCCCCAGGAAGGAAAAGAGAACATCAACATAAGACAAGATGTGGATTCTGAAGTCGTGACCTCCACTGGAGGAGACTTTTGAGAAGAAGACAGGAGTATATGCAACAATCACAGTGGCTTTCTTACAGGCAAACCTTGCTGCCCGGATTTTCCTCGTTCTCCGTCAACTCCTTCTTGGCCCTAGAAGAAAACCAGAGAGAGAGAGACAGAGAGAGAGAGAGAAACAGAGAGAGAGAGAGAGAGAGAAAGAATAACAGAGAGAGAGAGAAAAAGAGGCAGAGAGAGACAAAGAGAAAGAGAAAGAAAGAGAGAGACAGAAAGAGAAAGATAAAAGAAAGAGAGAGAAAGAGAGAAAGAGAGAAAGAGAGAAAGAGAGAGACAGACAATCAGACAGAGAAAGAGAGAGAGACAAAGAGAAAGAGAAAGAAAGAGAGAGAGAGACAAAGAGAGAGAGAGAAAGATAAAAAGAGAGAGAAAGAGAAAGAGAGACAGACAATCAGAGAGAGAGAGAGAGAGAGAGAGAGAGAGAAAGGATCCAAATGAATTATTAATTCAATGATGTTTGGTCCAGAGGAAAATGTTCTCCTTACCCTGTTATTTTTTCCCCATAGGTCAAACATTTTGAAAAGAGATTATTGTATTTTTCAGACTATAAGACACACCGAAATTTAGGAAAATAACAAAAAGCCTCAAAAACGGGTAAAACAAATCCTCAAAAACAGACTGCAAAAAGCCTTGAAAATTGGCTGAAAAAACCCTCAAAACACCGAAATCTCACTCTTGCGTGCATCTTCACACAACGTTTCGCTTGCTGCACATGCGCAGAGGCCAAATCTTGTGTGAGGGTCAATGTGTGTGTGTCAGGGGCGCACAGCTGCGTGCCTATCCTGAAACTTGCTACCGTAGTGTAGCACCTGGCCATTCTGGTAGCAGGCCATCTCTGAATCTGGTCCCCAGTGATCATGGTTGAACATTGACAACGGGCACCCCATGGAACTGACATCTTGTTGGAACAAGGAGAGCCTACTTAGAGTTGGACGGACAGAAGGCGGCAGAGAGAAGGAAGCATTGTTCCCAAGATGGTTAATTTCCTAACCAGGTATTTGGAGAAGGACTCACAGGATAACCAGGGTCTCCCGACTCCCCACGGTCTCCCCTGTTGCCAGTGGGACCCTAAAAAAAAGAGAGGGTGAGAAAAAAGCACAAAACGCACATGAGAGACGACACCCTTGTGTTCCAAATCCCTGCGTCATGTTTTAAGTCAGCAGTCCCCAAACTACAACCCGTGGGCCATATGCGGCCCACTGAGGCCATTTATCCGGCCCACCAGCGAGTGACAAGAGCACAGGGAAAAGAAAGAGAGAAAGAAAGAAAAGGGAAAGAGAGGGAGGGAAGGAGAAGTGGAGGGAGGGAAGGAAGGAAGGAAGGAAGGAAAGAAGGAAGGAGAAATGGAGGGAACAAGGGAGGAAGGAAGGAAGGAAGGAAGGAAGGAGAAATGGAAGGAACAAGGGCGAAAGGAAGGAAGGCAGGAAGAATGAAATGGATGGAGGGACAGAGGAAAGAAAGACTGTTTTTTGGGGGGGTAATTTTTTTAAATTTTTCTCTCAACATACATTCAAACAACACAGTGTACCATCTAATTTTCCATGAATAAAATGCGGTATTTTATTAGTAACAAATATCAATCATCAAAAAAGTTGCAAAAGGTTTTTTTTCTAATTTTGTCATCCAGTTACATTCATTTTCTTTTAATTGAATTCCCTCCTTAATGTTCCTTCAAAAAGTGCAACACCAATTATATTTCTAACTTATTAACCATTATGCCAAAGTGCTTCCTTCTTTCTTTATACATTTTTTCATAAGCCAAGAAAACCTTGTTTAGCCAATCAGATGTTAACAAAAGAAAATTAAAAACAAAACATTAACATATATGAATTTCAGATCTTCTCCCCCCTCTAAATAGTACATTCCCATTTTGTTTCTTACTTCAAAACAAGGTATGTGCAGTGTGCATAGTGATTTGTTCATAGTTATTTTTTTATAGTCCGGCCCTCCAACAGTCCGAGGGACAGTGAACTGGCCCCCTGTGTAAAAAGTTTGGGGACCCCTGTTTTAAGTCATGGTTCAGGATATAACTATCCACAGAAGCAGGGCCTTTTAGGGAAGTGGTTCTCAACCTTTCTAATGCCGCGACCCCTTAATACAGTTCCTCGCGTTGTGGTGACCCCCAACCATAAGTCGAGCGCCAATTCTCCCAACAGAGCTTTAAAAGTTGTTGTACCGATACTGTTGTGGTTATCTCTGGCCCAGCTCCTGCCCCAAGGACTGAGGAGGTGGATGCGGAGGAAACATCAACATGTCATAGGCCTGTTTTGCTGCCGACAGAGTCAGACGGTGAATTGTCCTCTGCAGAAGGAAGTGATGGTGAGATGGAGGAGGGGGGCTTGGAAGACAGTCCAGGAAGAAGTCAATCATCCTTATCTTCCTTAGATTCGGATGAGGAAATAATGATAGACCCACGCATGCGTAGAGCTATGCATAGGAGCGAACAGCTTCAAAAGTATTATAGGAGATAATTGAGTCCACCTGTGTTTGGGTGAGGTTCAAGTAATTAGAGCTGCTGTTAAATTGGCAGCGTGCTGGCCTCGCAGTGCGGAGATTATCTGATCGTACTGGTTTGGACCGTGACTTGCTGTTTCAGGACTCTGTTTGTTGATTTTTCAAGACTTGGAAACCAAGGCAGAGCAAAGTGTGTGTGTTTCAACTCGTTTCTTCACAGCTGCTAGCTAAGTACGTAAAGACTGTTTAAGGGTTTTTTACATCCTACAAGTTTGTTTTGGGAAAAGCGCTCTTTGCAATACAAAAAGGGTGCTTGGTTTCTTTTGAATTTTGTGATAAAAAACATTGTTTTTGAATTTTCAAGTGTGTGTGTGTGTGTGTGTGTCTGAATTTTTTACCCTTGAATTTTCGGGAGGCTCATACCATACAGCCCGGCTGAACAGATACCAATTTTATATTGTCCATTTTGTTGCATCCTTCCAACCTAAGACTATTACCGCTTGGGAATTTTCTATAGCCGCTTCCTTAATTTTTCTGAATTCACCCATATCTCTCCTTAATACTGCCATCTCCTTTGTCATCACCCATTTTATGTTTGATATCCTATTAATTTCCTCTTGCACCTCTTTCTCCCGACATCCATGCCAACAGGCAGCCTTAACTTTCCAATAAATATGTGCAAGTTGTGAAGGTGTATGCTACTATTTATGTAAATTTTTTCTCCTCATTTCTCTAACCCTTATATTCTTAATTTTCCTTATATTCTCCATGATATTGTTCATCTATTGTGCATCTATTTGCAATTCACCTTGCTACCATCTAGTTAATCCCTAGATCACACACCCATGCTGCCTGTGCTAACATCCTATATATTAGAAACTTTAGTTCCTAATATCATGGAAAATTTGTCTTTTCCCATGGCCTTAGGCGACCCCTGTGAAATGGTCCTTCGACCCCCAAAGTAGGGGATGCCCTCCCATTATTTAAGTGTCTCTCAAAAGAGGCCCAAGGGTGTCCATCCGTTCTCCTCTTCCCAAGGTGAGAGGTCCATCTGACCACTATTTGTTAGGCTTTCCATCAACTGCATGTACTGGCCCACCATTGGCCTACAAGATTAGAGTTGGCCTTCAGAAGACCCTGATTGATCAATAGCCTTGGACAGAACAGAACTGCTGCACGAATCCCAGCGACTTGTTAGGTCCTACAGAGTGGGTCTTCTCCGGGTCCCGTCAACTAAACAATGTCGCTTGGCGGGACCCAGGGGAAGAGCCTTCTCTGTGGCGGCCCCGGCCCTCTGGAACCAACTCCCCCCAGAGATTAGAATTGCCCCCACCCTCCTTGCCTTTTGTAAGCTTCTTAAAACCCACCTCTGCCGCCAGGCATGGGGGAACTGAGATACTCTTTCCCCCTAGGCCTTTACAATTTTATGCATGGTATGTCTGTATGTATGTTTGGTTTTATAATAAGGGTTTTAACTGTTTTAATATTGGATTTTTATATGCTGTTTTTATTACTGTTGTTAGCCGCCCTGGGTCTACGGAGAGGGGCAGCATACAAATCCAGTAAGTAAATAAATAAATAAATAAATAAATAAATAAATAAATAAATAAATAAATAAATAAATAAATAAATAAATACAAATAAAAGGTAGCTTACTCTCTCTCCAGGTGGTCCAGGGAGTCCCTCCTTCTTCCCATCATCACCTTGTTCTCCCTGAAAAGACAAAAGACTTAGTTCACTAGGGCAGAGATTGTAGTTGTAGACCAAAAATTGATTCTCATCAGATCAGAGACCAAAGTCAAACATTGCCAAATACCACAGCCACCAAAAAAGCCAACACAGCTCTAGGCTGCATTAACAAAGGGATAGAATCAAGATCACATGAAGTGTTAATACCACTTTATAAGGCCTTGGTAAGGCTGCACTTGGAATACTGCATCCAATTTTGGTTTGCCATGATGCAAAAAAGGATGTTGAGACTCTAGAAAGAGTGCAGAGAAGAGCAACAAAGATGATTAGAGGACTGGAGGCTAAAACATAGGAAGAACAGTTGTAGGAAATGGGTATGTCTAGTTTAATGAAAAGAAGGACCAGGGGAGACGTGGTAGCATCTTCCAATATCTCAGGGGTTGCCACAAAGAAGGAGTCAACCTAGTCTCCAAATCACCTGATGGTAGAACAAGAATATATATTTTTATATTATATATATATATATTTATTGGATTTATATGCCGCCCCTCTCCGAAGACTCGGAGCGGCTAACAGCAATCATAAAACAGCGTACAATAATAATAATACAAGAAGCAATGAGTTGAAACTAAACAAGGAGAAAAGCAACTTAGAACTAAGGAGAAATTAAGCAGTGGAACCACTTGCCTCTGGAAGTTGTGAATGCTCCAACACTGGAAGTTTTTAAGCAGATGTTGGATAACCATCTGTCTGAAGTAGTGTAGGGTTTCCTGCCTAAGCAGGGGGTTGGACTAGAAGACCTCCAAGGTCCCTTCCAACTCTGTTGTTGTTGTTGTTCTTATTATTATTATATACATTTATATATTTACAAACATTAATATGCAAGAAAGATAAAATGAGACGTAGTAACCTCCCAAACAAAGCCTCAAACAAAGGACATTGTTGTCACTTCTACAGCTCTATCCACAAGGCCAGATGGAGTAAGAAGACACCTCTGGTCGGGGTCCAAAAAAAGAATTTAAACCATAAAACCATGACCCAAAATATATGGAAGGGGGAGAACCCACATCCCACTGCATACCTCAATAGAGCAGCTGTTTGCGAGCTCATAAACTCCAGCTGACAAGACGTCTCATAAAATTGCAGGTTGGCAAGGTGGAGAGGAAGAAGGAAATGCTGAAGGTATTTTTTCTTTTTTTACGAAAAGTAATAAAAGTTAGAATCCAGGATACTTCCTTTGCGAGGAAGTTTGCCCAAAACGAGCCAGTTCTGAAAACGATGACATTCCTGCCTGGTTATTGAGACACGTAACAATGGAATGGTGGGCAGGGGGTTCTCAAACTGCACCACGCAACCAGTAAAAATGATAATCGTGCTTGTTGTGATATTAATTTCTCTTCCTGTAGTTTCTTCCTGCCTTGAGGCTCCCGGTGAATACGTAACGGCTTAAGTGTACCCCTGAAAGAGCCAGGAGTATAATAATAACAGGATAAAAGAGTTGGAAGGGATCTTGTTGGCCATCTAGTCCAACCTCTCACCCAAAGAGGAAACCCTACACCAGTGATGATTAACCTTTTGATAGATAGATAGATAGATAGATAGATAGATAGATAGATAGATAGATAGAGATAGATAGATAGATAGAGATAGAGATAGATAGACAGACAGACATAGATAGATAGATAGATAGATAGATAGATATAGATAGATATAGATAGATATAAATAGATATAGATAGATAGATAGATAGATAGATAGATAGAAAGATAGAAAGATAGAAAGATAGATAGATAGATAAATGTAGATAGATAGATAGATAGAAAGATAGATAGAAAGATAGATAGATAGATGTAGATAGATAGATAGATAGATAGATAGAAAGATAGATAGATAGATAGATAAATAGATGTAGATAGATAGATAGATAGATAGATAGAAAGATAGATAGAAAGATAGATAGATAGAAAGATGATAGATAGAAAAATAGATAGAAAGATAGAAAGATAGATAGATAGAAAGAAAGATAGATAGATAGATAGATAGATAGATAGATAGATGATAGAAAGATAGATAGATAGATAGATAGATAGAAAGATAGATAGATAGATAGATAGATAGATAAATGTAGATAGCTAGCTAGCTAGATAGATAGATAGATAGATAGATAGATAGATAGATAGATGTAGATAGATAGAAAGATAGATAGATAGAAAGATGATAGATAGAAAGATAGATAGATAGAAAGATAGATAGAAAGATAGATAGATAGATAGAAAGATAGATAGATAGAAAGATAGAAAGATAGATAGATAGAAAGATAGAAAGATAGATAGATAGATAGATAGATAGATAGATAGATAGATAGAAAGAAAGATAGGCAATAGCAATAGTATTTAGACTTATATACTGCTTCACAGTGCTTTGACAGACCTCTCTAAGCGGTTTACAGAATCAGCCTCTTTCCCCCAATAATCTGGGTCCTCATTTGACCCACCTCAGAAGGATGGAAGGCTGAGTCAACCTGGAGCTGGTGGTTAGATTCGAAATGCAGAACTACAGCTAGTAGTTAGCTGAAATAGCCTGCAGTGCTGCACTCTAACCACTGCGGCAACCTGGCTCTTTTCAGGACAAGGGATTATTTTTAGAGGAGAGCTTATTTGGGGGTAAGGGTTTATTTTCGGGCAAGGACTTATTTTCGGAGAAATGTGGTATGTAAACCGGGAATTGAAATTGAGAGTGCGTTCCTGAAGATGTTAAGTGGAGAAAGATGGATTGAAAATGATCTTGGCACAGATTCTAGTATCCGCGAATGCTGGCTCAAAGAATAATAATTATTTTTGTTGAAAAGTTAATGGGGGGAAAAAAAGAAAAACTCCAGATCAGGAACCTTGCATTAGATATTGAGTTAAGATGTTTATGTTTTATTATAGATAGAAAAGGGAATATAAGGGATTAGATTAGATTTTATATTATTGCTATCTGTAGCATGTGTAGTTAATTTCAATTAACTTAGCAAAGAAGTTGGGGAAAAGATTAGAAGTAACGTGAGAAAATATTATTTTACTGAAAGAGTAGTAGATGCTTGGAACAAACTTCCAGCAGACGTGGTTGGTAAATACACAGGAACTGAATTTAAACACGCCTGGGAAAAACATATATCCATCCTAAGATAAAATACCGGAAATAGTATAAGGGCAGACTAGATGGACCAGGAGGTCTTTTTCTGCCGTCAATCTTCTATGTTTTTATGTTTCTAAGAAGAGGAAAAAAAGAATATATTAAAAGCATTTTTAGCATTTTTTTTCTTTGAAGGTTTAGCGTATCAAAGAAATATAATTTATTATTATTTTAGGCACTGATTCTGTGGGTTTTTTTTACTGCTCATGTTGTTTTTACTGTGTGTTGGAGAAAAAATAAAGAAAATTTTATACTGCCCCCAAAAAGGAACTTTGCAGTAAATATGAATGGAAAAAGAGAGGGTGAGGGCAGATCCCTCTCCCTAAAGTCCGTGTGGGAAAAATCGCTTTACAATTTGGACAGGGAGAAAAAAATGAGCTTTTCCAGCTGGGCTTCCCTCTCCTTGGCAAAGAATCCTTGAAAGAGTTGCAAATAGACCGATCCAAGAAGAATCGCCGACTAGCGTACACCACCAACGTGCCAGCATTGGAGAGAATCAGCCGGCCAAGAACAGACCATCTTTCGAGGACACTAAAGTGTTTAATCCCTTGACATTTCAACTCATCGGGTTCCTTATTTGTGTCTTCGTGAAGTCGCTCCTTGGTTCTTTTCCAAAAGGGTGTGTCGGACATTCTCCTCCTATGGAAACTCCAGGATGCTTGGTACTACAAATACAAATCAGTTGACAGCTCTCCCGTCCAAGCATGACCAAGTCTGACCCTGCTTAGCTCCCCAGACCAGAAAAAAGGACCTTCTAATGCCATATCCATCATCGACGGTCCTATTTTTATCAACAAGCTGCATGGAAAAGTGCTGCTGAGTTTTGTCCAAACCAGTCCCTTGGATTTTAAAGCCATGGTGTTTCTTTTTCTGCCTGGAACTCGACTACTGTAATGCCCTCTACATGGGGCTACCTTTGAAAACTGTTCGGAAACTTCAGATCGTGCAGAATGCAGCTGCGAGAGCAATCATGGGCTTCCCTAAATATGCCCATGTCACGCCAACACTCCGCAGTCTGCATTGGTTGCCGATCAGTTTCCGGTCACAATTCAAAGTGTTGGTTATGACCTATAAAGCCCTTCGTGGCACTGGACCAGATTATCTCCGGGACCGCCTTCTGCCACACGAATCCCAGTGACCAGTTAGGTCCCACAGAGTGGGCCTTCTCCGGGTCCTGTCAACTAAACAATGCCGTTTGGCGGGCCCCAGGGGAAGAGCCTTCTCTGGGACGGCCCCGGCCCTCTGGAACCAACTCCCCCAGAGATTAGAATAGCCCCCACCCTCCTTGCCTTACGTAAGTTCCTTAAAACCCACCTCTGCCATCAGGCATGGGGGAACTGAGATATTATTTCCCCCTAGGCTTCTACAATTTATGCATGGTATGTTTGTATGTATGATTGGTTTTATAACAAGGGTTTTTAGCTGTTTTTAGTATTGGATTGTCACATGCTGTTTTTACCAATATTGTTAGCCGCCCCAAGTTCACCGAGTGGGGTGGCATACAAATCCAATGAATGAATGAATGAATGAATGAATGAATGAATGAATGAATAAATAAATAAATAAATAAATAAATAAATTTGCCTTCAATCTTTTCCTGGAGGATCAAGTGAAGGAGGGCGTAGTTTTTTCTGGGTATTGCATCATAAAATATCTGAAATAGTCTAACTTTCACTTTTCAGTGGTTTTGATGATTCCCCTTGGCTTTTTCACGATTCAGAGGATGATCCGGCCATGAAGGTTATAGAGATATTAAGTTATAATTTAGGATAGAGATGGATCCAACTGTCTGGCTGAAGCCATTGTTTGGAGTTAGAGACTTTGGCCTGCCATAATTAGAATAGTATCGTGGGAATTGGGGAGGGGTGGCTGCATGAGAGGGAAAGTTACTAGCCACAACAAATTCCTTCTTGAAAGTCCAAGGTCATCCTTTGCTCAACACCAGTGGAAATACGGAGGTGTTCCATGGACTTGCAGACAATCGGACTGGTCCACATGATGAACTTGTGGGTGTGGGGACGAGGGATGAACTTTAACCTGGGTGGGGAACTATAGGAAAGTTAGTACTGGTTCATAACCAACAGGACTCTGATAATAAATTAGAACTTGGAAGAAAGCCAAGGTTTGGACTCTGATTTATTTCCTGGATGTTATTTTGAATGCTGACAATAACCTAGAACCAAGGAGAACATTCCTGACAATGACAATTGAAGAATTAATTAATGAAAATTGTGTATTTATGGAGGTGGTGGAGGAGGAGAAGAAGGCGGTTGCCACAAAGAAGTAGGGGTCAACTGTTTTACAAAGCACTTAAAGGCAGGTGTTCTGACCTAGGCTTCCTGATTAAATAATACGGCACAAATGGCATCCTAAAAACCTCTTTTATTTTAACGGCTGGTAGTTATTTTCATTCCCAGCCATAATAAGTCCCAAACAAATGATAACAAGTCCGACAACAGTCTTTCAGAGAAAGGCAGATAAGCAAACAAAACAAGTGATCCTCCTTGACAAATTGCCAAGGACTAATTAGCAAGGCCAAACAGGAACAGAGTCCAAGCTAGAATGGCACAAGTTGAACGAAGTTGCTTACTGCAAAAAGCCCTCTTCTCCTGCCTCCTCCAAAGTCTGACTGGTGGACCACAACAGCTGGACAAGAGGCAAAGGATGGAAACTAAGCAAGGAGAGAAGCAAGCTAGAACCAAGGAGAAATTTTCTGACAGTTGGAACAATTGATCAGTGGAACAGCTTGCCTCCAGAAGTTGTGAATACTTCAACACACTGGAGGTTTTCAAGAAGAGACTGGACAGCAATTTGCGTGGAATGATGTAGGTTCTCCTGCTTTAGCAGGGGGTTAGACTAGAAGACCTCCAAGGTATCTTCCTACCCTATCATTCTATATTCTGTAATACTGGCTCTACCTCCTTCATTCCTGATCTTTCCCCATAGCAAAGGTTGGACGATGCCAGGATAGAGATGTTCAAGCTCAGAAGGTAGAGTAAGAAATCTTATCAAAAGGTCATTGCAATGAAGAGCGAACATATTAATTCCTTCCTTTGAACTTTCCCGTGCAACATCTAGTCTGACCATTTACCTTTTCCCCTCTAGGTCCAGGAAATCCGATGGGGCCTGGTGGACCTCTGTGTCCCTGCAGAGGAGAAGAAAAGCAATGACAATGAAATTCCATCTTCCATGGAAGTCTATTTTGCCACATGGACCTTGGAAAATGGCCTTCAGCACCGTGGACCTGATTTAGTTCTTTGTTCCTGGACTCCAGGATAGGTAGAACCTCCCTCCTCCCTCCCCCTCTCTCTTTCTCTCTCTCCCTGTCTCTGTGTGTGTCTCTCTCTTCCTCTCTCTCTCTCTTTTATTTCTTTCCCTCTCTCTCTGTCTTTCTGTCTCTCTGTCTGTCTGTCTGTCTGCCTCTCTCCCTGTTTCTCTCCATCTCTCTCCCTGTCTCTCCCTCTGTCTTTTTCTTTCTTTCTTTCTCTCCCTCTCTGTCTGTCTGTCTCTCTTTCTTTCTTTCTCTCCCTCTTTCTTTCTCTTGCTCCCTCTCTGTCTCCCTCTCCCTGTTTCTCCGTTTCCATTTCTCTGTCTCTCGCTCTCTGTCTGTGTTTGTGTCTCCCTCTCTCTCAATCTCTCTCTCTCAGTCTCTCTCTCTCTCGTTTTCTCTCTCTGTTTCTGTCTCTCTGCCTCTTTCAGTTTCAGTCTCTGTCACTCTCTTTCTCTCTTTATGTCTCCCTCTTTCTCTCTTTCTGTCTCCGTCTCTCTCTCTCTCTCTGTCTCCTTCTCTTCCTTTCTCTGTCTTTCTGTCCCTCTCAGTCTCTCTCTCTCCAGTCTCTCTCTCTCACTCTATCTGTCTCTCTCTCCCATTCTCTCCATCACTCCCAACCCCACTCATCATTCTTTGGTTTTCTCCAGAGGTGGAGAAGAGGACACACATTTGAGAAGAAGCTGAGATGTCCCAAGCCAAAAACACCAAAAACCCAGCTCCCGGTTACCAAAAGACAGCAAGAGAAATCCTACACAGACCACTGCATGCTTGCTAAAAGGTAGTCTAAGGTAGCTGCAACAGTGGCAGACCATGGTTACCTGATAGCCTTTTAATCCTGTTTCTCCTTCAACGCCCATTTGGCCAGGCGGTCCCTGTGAAGAACAACAGAGAATCAATTCCATTCTTGTTCTTCTCAAAATTGGTTCCATATTTTAGCACAGGAGGGAAAAAAAATAATGTTCTCTTATCTCTCAAGTTCATATCTATTCGCACTTTTTAAAAAAAGTTTCCAGGTTTTAGCCTCTCTCCATTCGTGTTCACAAGCCTTTCCTTTGGCGAACCTTCCAGGAAATTCTCTAAACTGAACGAATCCACCTATTATCTCCCAAAGCTGCCTGAAAAACACCACCATTTTCCTCTAGTTTGTATTTAAATAGAAGAAGAGGAAATTAGTCTTAGAATTATGTCACAGAAAAGTAAGGCGACACTCAAGAGGATCTGGACTTTTCTAGACCTGTATCTTGCTCTCCTGATGGTTCATAGAATAGAATAGAATAGAAAAGAAAATATAGAATAGAATAGAAAAGAATAGAATAGAATAGAAAATATAGAATAGAATAGAAAAGAAAAGAAAAATATAGAAAAGAAAAGAAAATATAGAATAGAATAGAATAGAATAGAGAAGAGAATAGGAAGAGAAGAGAGAATGGAATAGAATAGAAAAGAATAAAATAGAATAGAAAATATAGAATAGAATAGAATAGAAAAGAAAAATATAGAATAGAAAATTAAAATCTTAAGGATACAAGCAACAAGTTACAGTCATACAATCATAAGTGGGAGGAAATGGGCGATAGGCACGATGAGAAAAAACTAGTAGTAATAGTAGTGCAGACTTAGTAAATGATTTGACAGTGTTGAGGGAACTATTTGTTTAGCGGAGTGATGGCGTTTGGGGAAAAAACTGTTCCTGTGTCTATTTGCCTTGGTGTGCTGTGCTCTATAGTGTCGTTTCGAGGGTAGGAGTTGAAGTAGTTTATGTCCAGGATGCAAGGGGTCAGTAAATGTTTTCACAGCCCTCTTTTTGACTCGTGCAGTATACAGGTCCTCAATGGAAGGCAGGTTGGGGAAGGAAAATAAGGGGGCAAATTTGCAGTTATGAGAATCCAGCTGCGAGACTCCCACCTCTGGTATAGCTCTGCCCAGGAGCTTACAAAAAGATCCTATTTGGGTGGCTGGATGAGTGGATGAAAACATGACTGGTAGAAAACAGGTAACAAGAGGGGGAAATAGTTTTAATGGCTTATAACTCGAGAGTTCATTAAAAAGTGAATTCTCACCCTAGGTCCAAGGGTCCCTCTTGATCCTTTGAGGCCTTGAGTTCCTCTTGAGCCCATAGGTCCAGGTGGGCCTGTCTCTCCAAGATGTCCTTCATGACCTTTACTGCCCTGAAGAAGAGGAGGAGCATCAGCCACTGAAACCAGACCAGTCCCCTTGGTTGAACATCTGTCTAGGCCATGATGGCGAAGCTATGGCACGGATGCCACAGATGGCACGTGAAGCCTTATGTTGCCCTAGCTCAGTTCAAGCATGCATACGCGCACCGTCCAGCTGATTTTCGGCTTGCGTGGAGGCTCTGTGAGGGCATTTTCGGCTTCCGGAGGGCCTCCGGGAGAATGGGGAAGGGTATTTTTGCCCTTCCCCAGGCTCCAGGGAAGCCTCTATAGCCTGGAGAAGGTGAAAACAAACCTAGCGGGCCCACCAGAAATTGGGGGAAAAGGCTGTTTCTTGCCTACAGATGGCCATGGGAAGGGGGCACTTGAAGGGAAACCTTATTTAACCCTTTCACATATTTAAATGTTTCGATCATGTCTCCCCTTTCCCTTCTGCCCTCCAGACTAGACAGATTGAGTTCATGAAGTCTTTCCTGGTCAGTTTTATCCTTAAGACCTTCTACCATTTTTGTAGCCCGTCTTTGGACTCGTTCAATTTCAATTTGAGACCCAACAGAAAGCAGAGGAGATTCTCCAGAGGTTAAGAAAAGATGGAATCGCCCATACCTTAAGTCCAGCTTTGCCCTTTTCTCCTTGATGGCCAGGTTTTCCTTCTGCGCCCTGAGAAGAAGAAGAGGGACATCAAGGGTCAAGGTCTTCCAAAGACAAAGAGTTTTATTAATGTTCTGTCCCAACGATGAGCCCTTCAAGATATAGATCCACACACACGGAGTTTACCAGTTTTAAACATGTAATTCTAATACAGTGGTACCTCTACTAAAGAACTTAATTCGTTCCGTGACCAGGTTCTTAAGTAGAAAAGTTTGTAAGAAGAAGCAACTTTTCCCGTAGGAATCAATGTAAAACAAATAATGCGTGCAATTGGGGAAACCACAGGGTGGGTGGAGGTCCTGTTTCCTCCCAGGAGATTCCTAGAGAGGCCCCACGGAGGTTCTCCCTGCCTTTTCCAGCCCTGTTTCCTTCCAGGAGATTCCTAGAGAGGCCCCACGGAAACTATTTCCTGCCTTTTCCTGCCCTGTTTTCTCCCAGGAGATTCCTAGAGAGGCCCCATGGAGGCTTCTCCCCACCTTTTCCAGCCCTGTTTCCTCCCAGGAGATTCCTAGAGAAGCCCCACAGAGGCTTCTCCCTGCCTTTTCCGGTTACACTTTCGGAGGCTCGGGTTTGTAAGTGGAAAATGGTTCTTGAGAAGAGGCAAAAAAATCTTGAACACCCAGTTCGTAAGTTCATAAGAAGAGGCGTTCTTAGGTAGAGGTACCACTGCATTTTATAAAGCAGGGAGGTTGTGTATTATTGTGATTTAAGTTTATGTGCAGGGGCAGGTTTTACTTACCTTCCCTAACAGTTCACATTGTGACGGAAGTCACTTCATGGAAATGACTCTCTGCATATGCACAAAAGTCCTTGTGCATGCAAAGAGGGGGGGGATTTGCAAGACACGGCAACCGGAAGACCGGCCATTGCTGCTGGTTCGGTGAGCAGCGGCAAATTTCCGCCGAACCAGCAGCTACCCCCCACTGCTTATGTGATTTAGGATTTAAGTTAGGGATCCCGCCAATCTGTTTACAAATAAAGAAACAGGATTACCGTATTTTTCGGAGTATAAGACACTCCTTTCACCCCCTTAAAAGAGGCTGAAAATTTGTGTGTGTCTAACACTCTGAACGTAGCTTTTTCAAACCTTTTTTTTTTCAGCCCTAGCGAGGTGCTAGCTATTTTCTTGGTTCTTCCTGGCTTGCAGGCTTTTTCATTGCTACTCCCTCTGAAGATTTTTTTTCCAGCTCTAAGTCTTTGCATGTTTGTTTTCATCGCTACTCTCTTCAAAAAAGTTTTTTCCCTAAAAAAGGTGCTAACAATCTTCCTGGCTTGCAGGATTTTTTCATTCCTACTCCCTCTGAAGGTTTTTTCTCCAGCTCTAAGTCTTTGCAGCCTTGTTTTCATTGCTACTCTCTTCAAAAAAGGTTTTTTTCCCAGCCCTAAAAAGGTGTTAACAATCTTTCTGGATTGCAGGATTTATTCATTCCTCCTCCCTCTGAAGATTTTTTTCCAGCTCTAAGTCTTTGCAGGTTTGTTTTCATCACTACTCTCTTCAAAGAAGGGTTTTCCCCAGCCCTAAAAAGGTGTTAACAATCTTCCTGGCTTGCAGGATTTTTTCATTCCTACTCCCTCTGAAGGGTTTTTTCCCCAGCTCTAAGTCTTTGCAGGTTTGTTTTCATCGCTACTTTCTTCAAAAAAAAGGTTTTTTTCTCAGCCCTAAAAAGGTGTTAACAATCTTCCTGGATTGCAGGATTTCTTCATTCCTCCTCCCTCTGAAGAAGTTTTTTTCCAGCCCTAGGATTTTGCAGGCTTGTTTTGATTGCTACTCTTTCTGAAGAAGGTTTTTTCCAGCCCCAACGAGGTGCTAACTATCTTCCAGGCTTGCAGGATTTTTTTCACTCCTACTCCTCCCGAAGGTTTTTTTCCAGCCCTAAATCTTTGCAGGCTTGTTCTCATTGCTACTCTCTCCAAAGTTTTTTCAGCTCCAACGAGGTACTAACAATCTTCCCAGCTTGCAGGATTTTTTCATTCCTACTCCCTCCGAAGAAGGTTTTTTTCCCAGTCTTTGCAGTTTTTCATTGCTACACATTGCTACAATAAACATGGTACAAAGATTCTATAAATTGATCTGGGAAGTGAGAGAATAGAAAAGAATAGAATAGAATAGAATAGAATTTTTATTGGCCAAGTGTGATTGGACACACAAGGAATTTGTCTTGGTGCATATGCTCTCAACGTACATAAAATAAAATATACATTTGTCAAGAATCATGTGGTACAACACTTAATGACTGTCATAGGGGTCAAATAAGCAATGAAGAAGCAATATTAATAAAAATCTTAGGATATAAGCAACAAGTTACAGTCATATAGTCAACATGGGAGGAAATGGGTGAAAGGAATGATGAGAAAAACTAGTAGAATAGAAGTGCAGATTTAGTAGAAAGTCTGACAGTGTTGAGGGAATTATTTGTTTAGTAGAGTGATGGCGTTCAGAAAAAAACTGTTCTTGTGTCTAGTTGTCTTGGTGTGCAGTGCTCTGTAGCGACGTTTTGAGGGTAGGAGTTGAAACAATTTGTGTCCAGGATGTGAGGGGTCAGTAAATATTTCCCCCGCCCTCTTTTTGACTCGTGCAGTATACAGGTCCTCAATGGAAGGCAGGTTGGCAGCAATTGTTTTTCTGCAGTTCTGATTATCCTCTGAAGTCTGTGTCGGTCCTGTTGGGTTGCAGAACCAAACCAGGTCCCGATTATTATTTTATTATTATTATTATTATTTATTAGATTTGTATGCCGCCCCTCTCCGTAGACGCGGGGCGGATTATGCCCAATTTAGGCCAGCAGCACCAAGGGAAAAAAAGGAATAATCCATCTAAAAATGGAGAGAGGGGGAAGAGAGGGAAAGCTGCTAGGTATTTTCCCAAGGATGTGAGATGACTCATTTCCATGTCATCACTTTGAAGAGACAAGCCAGGGGCCTCTGTTTTGCAATGAGTCCTGCAGGCCCTCAGGCGTTGGGCCAAAAAATTGGCGGGATGGAACAGAACAGCTGCTGAAGAGTTGATGAAATAATGAATTTGTTTTTCTTTATGGAAAAAAAACCCCAACACTTTTTTTTTTCAAAATGAGGAGCTGGATATTTTGACGTTACCAGCAGTGGGTTTCACATTATGTCACTACTGGTTTGACCTCCACACACCTGCTCGCTTCATGCATATGTGTAATCGGTTTGCATGCACGCCTGTGGTGGCCCACCAGTAGCCCGTGAAGATGACAGCGGATCCCGTTCGAGAGGAGACCGATTTGGTGATGCGCAGTGGCCTGTGCAGCTGGCACCTGAGTTGGACATTGGGGAGGATGACAAGGATTCGGTACCAGAGGCAGAGGTTCAGTCAGGGCCTTCGGAACCTCCATCACCTCACACCAGCAATGAGGAGGAAGAGATTTCTCCTCTTCTTAATGCACGAGCGCGCAGAGCTGGCAAGAGACAGGAGTGGTTACTCCAGAGGAGGTCTTCTCACGAGTGAGACTGGGGGCTAATTGGACCCTACCCTAGTCAGTGATAGGCTCCTACGGGTACGGTCAGGTAAACCCCAACTTAATCTAAAAAAAATCATTTACAGTCCATCAACATTCTTCACCTTCAACATACATTCATTCATAGGCAGGGGCTGTAAACATTATGAATGGATGGATGGATGAATAATTGCCAGCCTGCCTTCCATTGAGCACCTGTATACTGTGGGACCCAGAAAGAGGGCTGAGAAAATTAGTATCCCCAAGCCAGTCGCAAAAGCGTGGCTTCAAATTCTTGTGAAAAGCAAGCAGGGTGCGGGCAGTGCAAATCTCCAGGAGGGGGAGCTGATTCCAGAGGCCCGGGGCCCCCACAGAGAAGGCTCTTCCCCTAGGTCCCACCAAGCGACATTGTCTAATTGACGGGACCTGGAGAAGGCCGACTTGGTGGGATCTGCCTAGCCGCTGGGACTCGTACGGCAGGAGGCGGTCCCCTACGTAATGTGGTCTGATGCCATGTGGGGCTTTATAGGTCATAACCAACACTTTGAATTGTGTTCAGAAACCAATCGGCAGGCAATGCAGCCTGCAGAGTGTTGGAAAAACATGGGCATATCTAAGCAGGCCCATGACCGCTCACGCGGCTGCGTTCTGCACGATCTGTAGTTTCCGAACACTCTTCAAAGGTAGCCCCACGTAGAGAGCATTGCAGTAGTCGAACCTCGAGCTTCTATATTTGGATGTAACAAATATTACTTACACCTAAACAAAGAAATGGAATCGCATAAAGTATCCACATAAGTCATTAAATAGAGACAAGGAAGACACCGTCCAGATGTCCTGGCATCATCTATGACGTTCCATCTGGTCCCCGAAGAACAGCTCTTTAAAATTCAACAGAAACCCTTGTCCACTCAGACAATGGGCTGAATGTCTCCAGGAAATTAGCCGAATTGGAGAGTTAGTCCCTCAATGACCTAACTACTTGTAGACTCATCAGAAACATGTTTTGTCTGCGTTATCTCAGTCAGGATGACTAAGCCCTCATTGAAATATTAAGGATTTATAACTTCAGATCGGGGGGGAGAGAGAAGTGGAATTGCTGATCGTGGGAAAAATTGATTCCTCTGTGGTCAGATGAATCAAGAATCCTCAGCAGCCCAAACTGAACATTCTCCAGAAGCTCCAATTCCCCAAATTTCCAGCCAGCTTGGTTATTTAAGGCCTAGATAAGAAGATGCTCAAAGAGAAGTTGTTAGCAAAATTTCTAAAAAATTTGGACCCAGACGGCTCAGGGCTCGGTCCTTTCTCCTCTCTGTAATATGGTAAATGATTTAGCTTTACTAGATAAATGGTCAAAGCAATGGAAAATGCAGTTTAATGTTTCCAAATGTAAAACAATGCACTTGGGGAAAAGGAATCCTCAATCTGAGTATTGTATTGGCAGCTCTGTGTCAGCAAAAACTTCAGAAGAGAAGGATTTAGGGGTAGTGATTTCTGACAGTCTCAAAATGGGTGAGCAGTGTGGTCGGGCAGTAGGAAAAGCAAGTAGGATGCTTGGCTGCATAGCTAGAGGTATAACAAGCAGGAAGAGGAAGATTGTGATCCCCTTATATAGAGCGCTGGTGAGACCACATCTGGAATACTGTGTTCAGTTCTGGAGACCTGACCTACAAAAAGATATTGACAAAATTGAACGGGTCCAAAGATGGGCTACAAGAATGGTGGAAGGTCTTAAGCATAAAACGTATCAGGAAAGACTTAATGAACTCAATCTGTATAGTCTGGAGGACAGAAGGAAAAGGGGGGACATGATCGAAACATTTAAATATGTTAAAGGGTTAAATAAGGTTCAGGAGGAAAGTGTTTTTAATAGGAAAGTGAACACAAGAACAAGGGGACACAATCTGAAGTTAGTTGGGGGAAAGATCAAAAGCAACATGAGAAAATATTATTTCACTGAAAGAGTAGTAGATCCTTGGAACAAACTTCCAGCAGACGTGGTTGGTAAATCCACAGTAACTGAATATAAACATGCCTGGGATAAATATATATCCATTGTAAGATAAAATACAGGAAATAGTATAAGGGCAGACTAGATGGACCATGAGGTCTTTTTCTGCCGTCAGTCTTCTGTGTTTCTAAGTTTCTCCTTTTCAACATCTACATGAAACCGCTGGGTGAGATCATCCGACGTGGGGCAAGTTACCAACAGTTCTCTGATGACACTCAGCTGTACATTTCCACCCCATGTCAGTTCAGTGAAATGGTGGAAGTGATATGCCGGTGTCTGGAAGCCATGAGTGTCTGGATGAGAATCAACAGGCTAAAACTCAACCCCGACAAGACTGTGGGTCTTTCCTCCCAAGAACCATTCTACCTGTCCATCTTTGATACTGTGGGGGGAAGAGATTTCCCCCTCAGGGTTCGCAAATTGGGTGTCCTCCTAGATCCCCAGCTGGGGTTAGAGCAGTGTTTCTCAGATAGTTGAGCGGGCCCTCCTAGGGGCAAGCGATGCCGGGGGGCATGACCCCAGGGTACATGCTTTTTTGCCGCAGGGACAGGGGTGGGATACTTCCTGGCTTGGTGGGGGACGCAGTGGGGTAGTGAAAATGGAGCTCCACTCCAGAGCATCCAATTTGCACTGAAAGATGTTGAAAGAAAATGCAGGGCGTCCTGCATAAGCCACGCCCACAGTGTGGTAGTAAAAATTTTGGTAGCCCTTCACTGCTCAGGGAGTAGGGGTTTTCCCAGAGAACAATGGCATACAGCACAGAGTAGGAGATGTGAAGTGCAGATAACAAATCCTTAAGAGACACTATGGAAAAATATTTAACAGAGATGAAAAGAAAGGAGGAGAGAGACGGAGTTAATGAGACAAACGTAAGTCTCCCAAAAGCAAAGAGGAGGAAATACGACAAAGCATATGTAGCACTTGGCTTCACTTTGACTATGGTGGGAGACGAGGAAAGAGCGGTATGTTGGCTGTGTCTAAAAATGTTGGCAGTGGACAGCATGAAGCCAAATAAATTAAGGCATCACTTAAACACATTACACCCCAATCATTCTGATAAGCTGCTTGAGGTTTTTCAGCAAAAACATGCTGAATATTGCAAACAATTGTCCCGGCAGAGAGTTGGTTGGGAAGCATGAAATGTTTATTTCTTCCTGAGGGGGCGTAGAAGAAAATAATAGAGAAACAGTGGGTTAGAGTATCATCTCTCAGCTTTGGCTAGAAGGGCTTTGGCACAAGCTTACAAGTTGCGACCCTACCTAGACCAGGAGGATATTTGTACGGTCACTCATGCCCTTATCACCTCTCGCTTTGACTATGGCAATGCGCTCTATATGGGGCTGAAGTTTGGAGACTTCAATTGGTTCAAAATGCAGCTACGCGAGCAATTGTGGGTATACCAAGGTACACCCATATTACTCCAACTCTATGCGAGCTGCATTGTTTACCAGTCATTCTCCGGACGCAATTTGCAAACACAATCCTAAGAAAACACACACAAACCCTATTCATGGTCACTCATTTACCATCACAAAAATGTAAGGATAAAGGGAAAAAAAGCGACAGACCCAGCGAGGGAAGCCTCAGCGAAATTGCAACATCGCAAATGATTCCGAACTATTTTCATCTTATGAACCCGCCGCCGCCACTGGAATGCCCCACTTCCGGACTTCCGTTGCTAGCCGAAGCGCCCGTTTTCACGCTGGTGGGATTCCCCTGTAGCATCGCAAAATCCAGAGGTGGGGTTTCCCATGGAGGGGAGCCTCAGGGGAATCCCACCAGCGCGAAAGCCATCTGGGTCCATCAGACACCTGGGGCGGAACCACCTAGTTGGTTCCGCCTCCCTGCGGGGAGGATTGGAGCCTTGAAGTTGAGTCGCAGCAGGAAATGGTCTGAATTAAGTTCGTAAGTATAGGTACCACTGTATAGGGAGAGAACATACTAGATCTTACAGATAGAAACATAGAAACATAGAAGACTGACGGCAGAAAAAGACCCCATGGTCCATCTAGTCTGCCCTTATACTATTTCCTGTATTTTATCTTACAATGGATATATGTCTATCCCAGGCATGTTTAAATTCAGTTACTGTGGATTTACCAACCACGTCTGCTGGAAGTTTGTTCCAAGGATCTACCACTCTTTCAGAGATTCGTTTTGGACTTGCTCTCCTTCCAATTTATAGTGGCTCAACCCCCCCCCCAAACCCGAATGCCAGCTGGATAAAGCTTCGCCAGCCCAAATCTTGGATTCAATTTTCACGCGCAACAAACGTTCCTGCCAATTCATACTGAAGGAAGACGTTCTCTCTGTTTTTTCCCATCTCTGCTTTGCTAAAGAAGAGCCAGACTTCCCAGCACAGATTCACAGAGGGAGGATTTTATATGTATTTATTGAGGTATCATTGGGCTGCTGTTGTTTTTTTTTTTTCATTCCTTCAACCAAATTCTTGGGAGTTCCCACATGAGAATTCTCAAGAATTGCTGGAGAAACTGTGTCACTAGGCTGGGCCCCAGATGACAGAAGCAGTAGAGAGATATATGTTTCTTTGCAGAAGATCAAACTGCAGGGCCTAAAAACTGAGTCCAGGAGTTAAACAGCTGACCAAAAAGAAAAATCAATATCCCCCCAAAATTGATCCTCATCAGATCAGAGACCAAAGCCAAATACAGTGATACCTTGTCTTACAAACTGAATTGGTTCTGGGACGAGGTTCTTAAGGTGAAAAGTTTGTAAGACAAAACAATGTTTCCCATAGGAATCAATGGAAAAGCGATTAATGCATGGAAGCCCAAAATACACCCCTTTTGCCAGCCGAAGCCCCCGTTTTTGCGCTGCTGGGATTCCCCTGAAGTTCCCCTCCATGGGAAAACCACCTCAGCATCGCAAAAACACCGAAGTCCTCAAAACCCCACCTCCGGACCTCTGTGTTTTTGCGATGCTGCGATTTCGCTGAGGCTCCCCTCGCTGGGAAACCCCACCTCTGGACTTCCTGCGGGGATTCCCCTGCAGCATCACAAAAACACGGCAGTCCAGAGGTGGGGTTTCCCATGGAGGGGAGCCTCAAGGGAATCCCAGCAGCACAAAAATGGGTGCTTCACTGGCAATGGAAGTCCGGAGGCGGGGCATCCCAGCAGCGGTGGTGGGTTTGTAAGGTGAAAATAGTTTGTAAGAAGAGGCAAAAAAATCTTAAACCCTGGGTTTGTATCTCGAAAAGTTTGTATGACGAGGCATTTGTAAGACGAGGTATCACTGTATTGTCAAACACCACAGCCACCAAAAAAGCCAACACAGTTCTAGGCTGCATTAACAGAGGAATAGAATCAAGATCATGTGTTAATATACCACTTTATAAGGCTAAAGCGTTAATATACCACTTTATAAGGCTTTGGTAAGGCCACCCTTGGAATACTGCATTCAGTTTTGATGCAAAAAGGATGTTGAGACTCTAGAAAGAGTGCAGAGAAGAGCAACAAAGATGATTAGGGGACTGGAGGCTAAAACATAGGAAGAACGGTTGCAGGAAATGGGTATGTCTCCTTTAATGAAAAGAAGGACTAGGGGAGACATGATAGCAATGTTCCAATATCTCAGGGGTTGCCATAAAGAAGAGGGAGTCAAGCTATTCTCCAAAGCACTCGAGGGTAGAACAAGAAGCAATGGGTGGAAAATAATCAAGGAGAGAAGCAACTTAGAATTAAGAATAAATTTCCCGACAGTTAGAACAATTAATCTGTGGAACAAATTACCTCCTGGAGTTGTGAATGCTCCAACACTGGAAGTTTTTAAGATGTTAGATAGCCATTTGTCTGAAATGGTGTAGAGTTTCCTGTTGAGGCAGGGGGGTTAGACTAGAAGACCTCCAAGGTCCCTTCCAATTTTGTCATTCTATAATTCTATAAACCAAGTTCAACATCACAGATCATCCTATCCTGGATAGGAGTGCCCCAAAGCTTTAATTTCTTCCCCAATTTTTTTCACGGGAACTAACTCAAAGTATACTTCCACAAGCAAGAGACAGCTGGGAAAGCCATTTTCATCGACACGCGCAAATTTTCTGCCAATAGTTCTTGACTTTTTAAAAAAATCTACTACGGTGGGAGATTTCCACTGAGTGAACATGCTTGAAAGATCTGAAAACTGGATCAAAACGCGCATTTGCAAGAAAGGACAGAAAAGTTACAAAATGAGACTGCTATTACAAGCCGGAAAAAAACAGCCTCCAAATTCGCCCCCTCGCCCCCAGCTGCATAATTTGACTCCTGTCTCCACCACTTTGCTTATCCATTCATCGCCCCAAACCACAGCGAGCAAAAACAGAAATTATGTTTTGTAAACCATGGGTCTTGCTGCCAGCGTGCCATGCCAAGCCTGTCTCCGTTGCTTCTCCCTGTCACAAGGAGAACTCTGTGCTTTGTAGGAGAGGTCTAGCGAGAGAAACCAGGAACGGCTAGAATCTCCGCGGTTAAAGTGGTCTAGAGGACATTGTGGTCCCTCAAAAGAACTTCAGATGGTCCATTCTGAACTCTTCCATCAATAAGGAAGAGTTGTGAGCCGCCCCGAGTCTTCGGAGAGGGGCGGCATACAAATCTAATAAATTATTATTATTATTAAGGGAGGAAGAGGAGAAACAAACATAAAAACATAGAAGATTGACGGCAGAAAAAGACCTCATGGTCCATCTAGTCTGCCCTTAGACTATTTTCTGTATTTATCTTAGGATGGATCTATGTTTATCCCAGGCATGTTTAAATTCAGTTACTGTGGATTTACCAACCACGTGTGCTGGAAGTTTGTTCCAAGGATCTACTACTCTTTCAGTGAAATAATATTTTCTCATGAGTCATGTGGCTTCTCATCTTTCCCCCAACTAACCTCAGATTGTGTCCTCTTGTCCTTGGGTTCACTTTCCTATTAAAAACACCTTCCCTCCTGAACCTTATTGAACCCTTTAACATATTTAAATGTTCTGATCAGGTTCCCCCTTTTCCTTCTGTCCTTCAGACTACACAGACTGAGTTCATGAAGTCTTTCCTGATAGGTTTGATGCTTAAGACCTTCCACCATTTTTGTAGCCCGTCTTTGGACCTGTTCAATTTTATCAATATCTTTTTATAGGTGAGGTCGCCGGAACTGAACACGGTATTCCAAATGGTGTCTCTTGTTTTTTACTTCTTTCTGTCTGCTGGAAGTTTGTTCCAAGATTCTACTACTCTTTCAGTAAAATAATATTTTCTCACGTTGAAGAAGGAAGATTAGAGCTCCCTTCCTTGCTACAAAGAAATAGCCCAAAATAAAAAGTTTGTTTTCCCCAGTGTTTCATTACACTAGGGAAACAACTTTTAATACAATTTTGATTGAGTTTGAGTTTTGAGCTTTTTTATAGTTAATTAGACATGCTGGTTTCAAAACAGGAACTTTCTTCTACCACGTCAACTTTTTTCTCTACACCTTATATATAAAATATAGTTAATTAGGCATCATGAAATGCTTTTTTTTTACATAGCCATCTTGCTAGCTTCCCAGAAAATCTAGTTGCTGTCAGTGATGAGCAGTGTGAGCGATTCCACCATTATTATTATTATTATTATTATTATTATTATTATTATTATTATTATTATTATTTATTAGATTTGTATGCCGCCTCTCCGAAGACTCGGGACGATTAACAACAATATAAAAAGACAATGTAAACAAATCTAATATTAAAAACAATCTAAAAAACCCCAATTTAAAGAACCACTCATACATACAAATATACCATGAATAAATTCTATACGCCTAGGGGGAAGGGAAATTTCAATTCCCCCATGCCTGACGACAGAGGTGGGTTTTAAGGAGCTTGCGAAAGGCAAGGAGGGTGGGGGCAACTCTGATATCTGGGGGGAGCTGGTTCCAGAGGGTCGGGGCCGCCACAGAGAAGCCTCTTCTCCTGGGTCCCACCAAACGACATTGCTTAGTCGACGGGACCCGGAGAAGGCCAACTCTGTGGGACCTAACCGGTCGCTGGGATTCGTGCGGCAGAAGGCGGTCCCGGAGATAATCTGGTCCGATGCCATGAAGGGCTTTATAGGTCATAACCAACACTTTGAATTGTGACCGGAAATTGATTGGCAACCAATGCAGACTGCGGAGTGTTGGTGTAACATGGGCATACCTTGGGAAGCCATGCCCACAGTGTGGTAGTAAAAAGTTTGGTAGCCCTTCACTGGAAATACATATGATGGCTGATTATTGTTGGAGCATCAAGAGAGAATGTCCACAGATTAAACACTCCAGAAAAAGCTATGTGAATTTTTTTACGTATAATTACCATTCAATTAAAAACCCCAACTATTTGTATGAACACAATTTAACTTCCAGTATTAGCCTTTGTATGAATAAAATTATTCTTGCAAACAATATATTTGGCAAGTTTTTACTTTCCTTTTTATGCACAATTTGTATGACTTTTCAGGGCATCCTGTAGCTTAAAAAGTTGACGTGGTAGACAAAAACTGTGGTTATTTTTGGATTCAGAGGCCCAAAGTCAGTTGAAAACAAGTCACAGATTTAACACAACGAAATTGCTGTTCCCTAGTGTTATTGGCCAACTTCACAATTATTTCCTTGGAACTTGGAAAAATCAGATTAGTTCATACTCATGGCACATGAAAGGCAGCTTACGATGCAAAAAAAAAAGTTTGCTCGGCAACAAGAGAGCCTTTGCAAAGCTTCAGCCGGGCTTGGCCGGTTCATTGTCTTAATCTTCTACAGAGGGAGTAGGGGTGAATAAAAACAGGGTCTCTTGCAGCACGATGTATAGAGCAGCGGTGGTCCGTGAGAAAATTTTGGTGGTCTGCAGAAAAATTATTTGCATTTACAGTGGTACCTTTACCTAAGAACGCCACTACTTATGAACCTTTCTAGATAAGAACCGGGTGTTCAAGATTTTTTTGCCTCTTCTCAAGGACCATTTTCCAATTTCAAACCCGAGCCTCCGAAACTGTAACCGGAAAAGGCGGGGAGAAGCCTCCGTGGGGCCTCTCTAGGAATCTCCTGGGAGGAAACAGGGCCAGAAAAGGCGGGGAGAAGCCTCCGTGGGGCTTCTCTAGGAATCTCCTGGGAGGAAACAGGGTCGGGAAAGGCAGGGAGAAGCCTCCGTGGGGCCTCTCTAGGAATCTCCTGGGAGGAAACAGGGCCGGGAAAGGCGGGGAGAAGCCTCCGTGGGGCCTCTCTAGGAATCTCCTGGGAGGAAACAGGGCCAGAAAAGGCGGGGAGAAGCCTCCGTGGGGCCTCTCTAGGAATCTCCTGGGAGGAAACAGGGCCGGAAAAGGTGGGGAAAAGCCTCCGTAGGGCCTCTCTAGGAATCTCCTGGGAGGAAACAGGGCCTCCACCCTCCCTGTGTTTTCCCCAATCAAAGGCATTATTTGCTTTTACATTGATTCCTATGGATTCCCATGATTCCTTCTTCTTACAAACTTTTCTACTGTAGAACCTGGTCACGGAACGAGTTAGGTTCGTAACCAGAGGTACCACTGTATTATACTTATTATATTGCATTAAAACAGGGGTCCTCAGACTACAACCCCTCGATGCAATGAATGTTAGTGTAAACGGCTTAGAGAGGGCTGTAAAAGCATTAGGAATCGGAATATAAGTCTAAATGCTATAGCTCTTCCTTCCTTCCTTCCTTCCTTCCTTCCTCCCTCCCTCCCTCCCTCCCTCCATTTCTTCTTTCCTTCCTTCCCAGTGGTAAGAATTCAGGATTGCAGGCTAACACTGCACCAGCTCAAGGTTGACCCATCCTTCCATCCTTCCGAGGTGGGTAAAAGAAGGACCCGAATTGTTGGGGGTAAGACACTGACTCTGTAAACCGCTCAGAGAGGGCTATAAAAGCACGATGAAGCAATACATAAGTGCTATTGCTATTGCTAAGGGCAAACACTGATGCGGCCCAGAAATAAATTGACTTTGACACCCGCCCGGTTTAGCACATTTGTAACCTACTCTTGGGGGCTTTGCTATTTTTTTCCAGCATTCCGTCCTAAAATTAGAGTCCACGCTGTCACGCCACCAACAATAACAACCATGACAGGCAGCGATTGCAAGCCAGCTGAATTATATTGGCTCCTTTTTTTTTTAATGCATATTTTATATAAAAAAAATTAATGCACACCACGGCTCATTTGGCAGGGCAGACATAGACCCCATTGAAAAAAAGCTCTTGAATAAGGCTGTAGAAACTCAGTCGTACTTCAAATGGTATGCGCCTACGTTTTGAAGCACTCCTTGTCTTGGCTTTCGGGAAAACTGTGTATGTTTGGGGGAGGGACCTGTGGTTTTGAGGCATTTTTAGCACCAAATCCACCCAGAGCTTCCCCCACATTTGAATTCTAAAGAGCTGCATCCAGATCTGATTAAATGCATATTTTAACGGGAACTTCAGGGTTATCGGCTTGCAAGGTGAGTAAGTAGCGTTGAGTCACAGTCAGAAGGGAGTGTTGAGTTTTTTCGGGGAAGAAAACCTCAATTTTTGCAAACTGTAGAGTTTAGGGAAACCTTAAAGGGGCGTTTGCCCAGGTTTGCCTGGTGCACCAGTTGCGACCCTATTTGGACCAGGAGTCACTGCTCACAGTCACTCATGCCCTCATCACCTCGAGGCTCGACTATTGTGATGCTCTCTACATGGGGCTACCTTTGAAAAGTGTTCGGAAACTTCAGATTGTGCAGAATGCAGCTGCGACAGCAGTCATGGGCTTTCCCAAATATGCCCATGTTACACCAACACTCCGCAGTCTGCATTGGTTGCCGATCAGTTTCCGGTCACAATTCAAAGTGTTGGTTATGACCTATAAAGCCCTTCATGGCACCGGACCAGATTATCTCCGGGACCACCTTCTGTTGTACGAATCCCAGTGACCAGTTAGGTCCCACAGAGTGGGCCTTCTCCGGGTCCCATCAACTAAACAATGTCATTTGGCGGGACCCAGGGGAAGAGCCTTCTCTGTGGCGGCCCCGGCCCTCTGGAACCAACTTCCCCCAGAGATTAGAATTGCCCCCACCCTCCTTGCCTTTCGTAAGCTTCTTAAAACCCACCTCTGCCGCCAGGCATGGGGGAACTGAGATATTCTTTCCCCCTAGGACTTTACAATTTTATGCATGGTATGTTTGTATGTATGTTTGGTTTTATAATAAGGATTTTTTAGTTGTTTTAGTATTGGATTGTTACATGCTGTTTTTATTATTGTTGTTAGCCGCCCCGAGTCTGCAGAGAGGAGTGGCATACAAATCCAATAAATAAATAAATAAAGGGTAGGTCAGGGGTCCCTAAATTCTCTGGCTCGTCTCCCCCCTCCCCTTCATGAAGTTTTAGACTTTTCATAGACTCCCAAAAATTTATCATATGAAAATTATTTAATAAATATTTTAACTAATGGTGCTTTTCTCCTTGATTAGTTTCTACCTATTGCTTCTTGTTCTACCCTCAGGTGCTTTGGAGAATTGTTTGATTGCCTCTTCTTTGTGGCAACCCCTGAGATATTGGAAGACTGATGTCATGTCTCCCCTGGTCCTTCTTTTCATTAAACTAGCCACGCCCAGTTCCTGCAACCGTTCTTCATATGTTTCAGCCTCCAATCCCCTAATCATCTTTGTGGCTCTTCTCTGCACTCTTTCTAGGGTCTCAACATCCTTTTTGCAAGGTAGATTAGGTTAGAGTAGAGTAGGTTAGAGTAGGTTAGACTAGACTAGACTAGAGAAATGGAGTGGAAAAATGGAATGGAATAGATGAGGAAACTGAATGGGATGGGATGGGATGGGATGGGATGGGATGGAAGATGGAATGGAAGGGAAGCAGAAAAAGAGAAAAGAGAACAGAAAGAAGAGAAGAGGAGAAGAGGGAAGGGAAGAGAAGAGAAGAAAAGAGAGAAAAGAGAAGAGAAGAGAAAGAAGAGGAGAGGAGAGGAGAGGAGGGAAGGGAAGAGAGAAAAGAGAAAGAAGAGGAGAGGAAAGGAAAGGAGAGGAGAGAAGGGAAGAGAAGAGAAGAGAAAGGAGGGGAGGGGAGAGGAGAAGAGAGAAGGGAAGAGAAGAGAAGAGAGAAAAGAGAAAGAAGAGGAGAGGAGAGGAGGGAAGGGAAGAGAAGAGAGAAAATAGAAGAGAAGAGAAAGGAGAGGAGGGGAGGGGAGAGGAGAAGAGAAGAGAAAAGGGAAGGGAAGAGAGAAAAGGGAAAGAAGAGGAGAGGAGAGGAGGGAAGGGAAGAGAAAGAAGAGAAAAGAGAAGAGAAAGAAGAGAAGAAAGAGAAGCGAAGATTCTTTATTGGCCAAGAATTTGTCAAACACAACATGGCATCTCCACTAATGGTCAACATGAATCCAACAAGGCAGAACAAACCCCAAACCAAGTTTTCATACTTACTCGGACACCTGGGGTTCCAGAAACGCCAGGGGGACCTTCTTTTCCTTGAACCCCACTTTGCCCTTTGTCTCCATGTTCCCCTTCAGGGCCTAGTTGTCCTTTGTCACCCTGAAAGAGACAAATAGGTAACCCACTTTTCCATTTGCTCTTCCAGTTTCTGGGGCTCCCATGCATATGAAGACCAGCATGCACATCAGAACCCAGAAGAGCAACGGGCAATGGCTCATGTGCCCAGAGAGATGACTGTGCATGCCACTTCTGGCACGCCTGCCATAAGTTCGCCATCATGAACATGAGAACATAAGAAGAGCCATGCTGAATTGGGCCAAAGCCCATCGAGTCCAGGATTCTGTGTCGTACAGTGGCCCACCAATTGTCCAACAAATGGTACTCAAGGGAATCCTGCCTGCCTCAACCAACATAGAGGTGGCACTTGGACATCCCTTTCAATAACCACCATGGATACACTTGGCATCCATCATGGTTCTAGAGGGAACTCTTCTAAGAAGAAAATATTTGCCTTTCAGATTCATCCTACAGGAGAAGACCTCGGGGGAAGGTGAGAGTCGGGAAAACAGGACCAGGTTTCTAAACAAATCAGAAGAAAGAAAGAAAAACAAGATACCTTGAGTCCATCCGGCCCCGGTAAGCCACCATCTCCTTCAAGACCAGGTTCTCCCTTATAAGAAACATGGAAAGATCATTAGAAACATAGAAGACTGACGGCAGAAAAAGACCTCATGGTCCATCTAGTCTGCCTTCATACTATTTCCTGTATTTTATCTTACAATGGATATATGTTTATCCCAGGCATGTTTAAATTCAGTTACTGTGGATTTACCAACCACGTCTGCTGGAAGTTTGTTCCAAGGATCTACTACTCTTTCAGTAAAATAATATTTTCTCACGTTGCTTTTGATCTTTCCCCCAACTAACTTCAGATTGTTCTTGTGTTCACTTTCCTATTAAAAACACTTCCCTCCTGAACCTTATTTAACCCTTTAACATATTTAAATGTTTCGATCATGTCCCCCCTTTTCCTTCTGTCCTCCAAACTATACATTAGAACTTCTATGTTGGTCAGATAGTTCCTTCTTTTTTTTTTTAATTAAATTTTTTTGCATAATGATAGCACAAAAGACAAAACAAGCATAGAATATAAAAGAGGGGTTCTATACATCGCCTCTCTATTGTCAGAGCTTTAAATCCTACATCAAATATTTATCCATTTACAACATTTCCTAGACATTCTTTGCATACCATTCTCATCTATTATTTACTGTATATCATTGTGTCCTATTCACTTTACTGCTGCAATTTTAGATTATTCTTATAATTTACTTTCTTATATTGTTTCTTTTTTTAACCAAATTGTAGAATTTGACCCGTATTATGTAATACGATGATTCTTCCTGCCCTTTTAATCTTCTTGTCATCATGTCCATCTGCGCATTCAATCATTTTTCCAATTACCACTTTTCTTCAGGGATTACTTCATTGCTGTGCAAAGGTTATTCTTGCTGCCGTTAATATGCAATTGATTAAATATTGAATTTCTTTTTTATAATTTTTAGACAAAATGCCTAATAAAAATAATTCTGGAGTTTTTTTTCAATCTCATTATTCGTAATTTCTTTCAACCATTTTGCAATTTGCAGACTGGTTTGCAGAGGATAATCAGAACTGCAGAAAAAGCAATTGCTGCCAACCTGCCTTCCATTGAGGACCTGTATACTGCACAAGTCAAAAAGAGGGCAGGGAAAATATTTACTGACCCCTCACATCCTGGACACAAATTGTTTCAACTCCTAGCCTCAAAACGTCGCTACAGAGCACTGCACACCAAGACAACTAGACACAAGAACATTTTTTTTCTGAACGCCATCACTCTACTAAACAAATAATTCCCTCAACACTGTCAGACTTTCTACTACATCTGCACTTCTATTCTACTAGTTTTTCTCATCATTCCTTTCACCCATTTCCTCCCACTTAGGACTGTATTACTGTAACTTGTTGCTTATATCCTAAGTTTTATATTAATATTGCTTCTTCATTGCTTATTTGACCCCTATGACAATCATTAAGTGTTGTACCACATGATTCTTGACAAATATATATTTTATTTTATGTACGCTGAGAGCATATGCACCAAGACAAATTCCTTGTGTGTCCAATCACACTTGGCCAATAAAAAATTCTATTCTATTCTATTCTATTCTATTCTATTCTATGCCAATAACTTTTGGCTTCAGAACATGTCCACCAAATAGTTAATAATAATAATAATAATAATAATAATAATAATAATAATTTATTAGATTTGTATGCCACCCCTCTCCGAGGACTCTCGGAGTTCCTTCTACCTTCTCAGAATGCCATACTTATCTATTATTTATATTATTGTGTTCTGTTCCCTTTATTGCTTCAATTTTAGATTATTCTTTCTATTTGCATATAATTTAGTTTCATGTATTGTTTCTTTTATCCAGTTCGTCATACAAACTTTTCGAGATACAAACTCGGGGTTTAAGATTTTTTTGCCTCTTCTTCCAAACTGTTTTCACCTTACAAACCCAAGGCGCCGCCACTGGGATGCCCTACCTCCGGACTTCTGTTGCCAGCAAAGCGCCCATTTTTGTGCTGCTGGGATTCCCCTGAGGCTCCCCTCCATGGTAAACACCACCTCCGGACTTCCCTGTTTTTGAGATGCTGCAGGGGAATCCCAGCAGCGCAAAAACGGGTGCTTTGCTGGCAATGGAAGTCCGGAGGTGGGGTTTCCCAGCGAGGGAAGCCTCAGCGAAATTGCAGCATCACAAAAACACGGAGGTCTAGAGGTGGGGTTTCGACCAGAATAACTTCAGAAACATCTTGTGCTGCACAAATCCCAGCAACCAATAAGGTCCCACAGAGTTGGCCTTCTCTGGGTACTGTCAGCTAAACAATGTCATCTGGCGGGCCCTAGGGGAAGAGCCTTCCCTGTGGCGACCCCGGCCCTTTGGAATCAACTCCCCCGGAGATCAGAACTGCCCCCACCCACCTTGCCTTTCGTAAGCTACTGAAGACCCACCTATGTCATTAGACCATGCAACACAATCATACCATACATAAACAATATAAGCCCAGGGGTGTCTCAATTTTCCCAGGCATGGGAAAATTGAGACACCCCTGGGCTTATATTGTTTATGTATGGTATGATTGTGTTGCATGGTTTTAATAATGGGTTTTTAGATGTCTTTTAAATATATTGGATTTGTCACATTGTTGTTATTCTTTTGAGCCGCTCCAAGTCTTCGGAGAGAGGTGGCATACAAATCTAATACATTATTTTTATTTTTATTTTTACTATTATTATTACTTCTGCTCAAAATTAGACTTTCTTCAAAGTCAAAGAAAGGTCTAATGTTTCTTGAGCTGCCTACGCAAATGAAATCAAATTTGGCAGAAACAGGGCGCTTACTTTGGAACAAATAGAAGAGAATCTATGTAGCTCAGGGTTGAACTGAGGAGTCTTAACCCCAACCCTATATATTTCAGACAAAAGGTTGTCCAATTTCTTCTTAAAAACTTCCAGTGTTGGAGCACTCACAATTTCTGGAGGCAAGCTGTTCCACTGATTGATTGTTCTAACAGTCAGGAAATTCCTCCTTAGTTCTAAGTTGCTTCTCTCCTTGTTTAGTTTCCACCCATTGCTTTTTGGTCTACCCTCAGGTGCTTTGGAGAATAGCTTGACTCCCTCTTCTTTGTGGCAACCCCTGAGATATTGGGAGATTGTGATCATAGGATAGTTTCCAACTTACCCGTTGGCCAATCAATCCTTGCTCTCCAGGAATCCCCAGTGGACCAAGGTCTCCCTAGAAGAAGAGAAGAGATTTTTGAAGCTTTGTTTTTTTTTATTCCTGAGATGGTAAAAGGAGGAGGTGGATAAACATTAATGCAGGACCAACAGAGATGAAAAAGAGAGACAGAAATAGAGTCCCTCAGAAGGTCTGAAGACACAGTAGCTCCAGCAATGTCTTGGGAGGTTTCCCAAAACAAACAGACTGGCTGGAGGAAGCGTAATTTAATTGCATGGAATGGAATTGCATGGAATGGAATGGAATAGCGTGGAATAATAATAATAATTAATAATAATTTATTGGATTTGTATGCCGCCCCTCTCCGTAGACTCGGGGCGGCTAACAACAATAATAAACACAACATGTACAATCCAATAATAAAAAAAACAACTAAAAACCCCTATTATAAAACCAAACATACACACAAACATACCATGCATAACTTGTAATGGCCTGGGGGGGTGGAATATCTCAACTCCCCCATGCCTGGCAGTATAAATGAGTCTTGAGTAGTTTACGAAAGACAGGGAGGGTGGGGGCAGTTCTAATCTCCGGGGGGAGTTGGTTCCAGAGGGCCGGGGCCGCTACAGAGAAGGCTCTTCCCCTGGGGCCCGCCAAATGACATTGTTTAGTCGATGGGACCCGGAAAAGGCCAACTCTGTGGGACCTTATCGGTCGCTGGGATTCGTGCGGTAGCAGGCGGTTCCGGAGGTATGTAATGTAATAGAATGGAATGGAATGGAATGGAATCAATCTATATATCTATATCTATATCTATATCTATATCTATATCTATATCTATATCTATATAAAATGTATAGGATCGTAGTAGTTTGTATAAACATAACATAAGTAAAAAGTAAGGATAAAAGAGGACAATATAGGACAATGGGACAGGGACAGTAGGCACCTTGGTGTGCTTATGCACGCCCCCTATAGACCTCTTAGAAACAGGGAGTGGTCTTTTCCTTCCTTTGCTCCTTCTTTCTTGTCTGCCTGCCTTCCTTTCCTCCCTTCCTTCTTCCCTTTCTTCTTCCTTCCTTCCTTCTTCCCTTCTTCCTTCTTTCTTTCTTTCCTTCCTTCTTCCCTTCTTCCTTCCTTCTTTCTTTCTGTCCTTCCTTCCTTCCCTTCCTTTCCATCCATCCTATCCATTATATATTAAAAATGGATCCAATCTCGGCTCATAAATGAGCTGGAGACCACTTCCTCTATCTTCATACCACCATGACTTTAGTCATCAACCACAACAATGCCCAGCGTCAGCTGGCATAACAGAGGCAAGAGCCTTGGTCACCTAAAGAGAAGGGAAGATCTTCTCTTCCTTACCTTCATGCCAGCTTCTCCCGGAAGCCCTTGTTGCCCTGCTGCACCAGGAGGTCCCTGGAGGAGGAAGAGGAAGGAAGACAAATAAATAGAGAAGATGATCCAACCCAGGACATGCTGGAGGGAACTAATGGAGGAGAAAAAAGAGCTCGTTCATTTCCAGAATAACAAAGCTTTCAAGTCTTCTGCTCTTGATATCAACCATCACTTGTCCTCCCTGACTTTCTAATACAGGGTGCAGTCCAGTTTTTTGGGGGGAGGGATTCCCAAAGCTGGGTGAAATTCCAGGAAGTTTTAGAAGAAATGAGAGGGAGGTAAAAATCATATCCTTACCTTATGTCCAATTCCTCCCAAAATTCCTGGTGGTCCTGTTGGTCCCTGGGGTCCCTGAAAGGAACGCCACAAAAAGTTAAGGACAAACAAAGCCTTCTGCTGAAGCAGACCAGGTTCTTAAATGTACATGGTTGATGTTTTGGTTGAGTGTTGAACACAAATTGCCTGGAGATTCAACATACCAGAATCATTTCTGAGTGTTTCTGCAAAGTTTTCAATCGAATTGGAATTTCTGTTGACCGAAAAAACTGCATTTCCTTCATTGCTTTTCAGCAAATTAAATCAAATATGGGTGCAGGGTTCAAGAGAACACCTCATTTTGGCCAAAATGTTAAGGGAATGGACCAAGCAGAAAGAGGTGCATCTTCTTTGGATGGTTTGGTTTAGTTTGGGATGGTTTAGTGAATCCCGCATTGAGCAGGGGGTTAGACCCGATGACCTTGGAGGTCCCTTCCAACTCTATGATTCTATGATTCTAAGACCTCTTCTTGTTTTCAATGAAGATCTCATTTTGGCCAAAATGTTCAGGGAATGGACCAAGCAGAAAGAGAAGACCTTTTGTTGGCTTCAGAGAAGACATCGTTTTGGCCAAAATGTTAAGGAATGGACCAAGCAGAAAAAGAGGCATCTTCTTTGGAAAAGACCTCTTCTTTTCTTCAGAGGCGACCGCATTTTGGCCAAAATGTTAAGGGAATGGACCAAGCAGGAAGAGATGCATCTTCTTCAGAGAAGACCTCGTCTACAGAGACCACATTTTGGCCAAATTGTTAAGGGAATGGACCAAGCAGAAAAAGATGCATCTTCTTTGAAGAAGACCTCTTCTCATCTTCAGATAAGACCTCATTTTGGCCAAAATGTTAAGGGAATGGACCAAGCAGAAAGAGAGGCAACAATGCTGAACCTTATTTGAAGAAGACTTCTCATATTCTTCTGCATGGCTGCTCAGATAGGAATAATCAAGAGTGGGGTCTGAAGAATGGACAGGAGTGGAGACAAAGGTAGAGGTCCATTTGTGGTACTTGCCAAGTCTCCGGGAGGTCCTTTTGCTCCTTGAGGTCCAGAAGATCCTTGGATGCCCTGCAATGAAACAAGCCAATGAAGAGACCAAGCTTTCAACTTTTCTCATAAATTTAATTGTCCTTCAATTTTTCCACTTCTCCAAATTAAGGAATTCAGCTTTATAACCAAGCAGAGGCAGATTTTTTTTAAAAATGAGCAACTTTTCAAGCCACCACTATAATTACAAATAATGCATGAAAGTTAATTATATCACGAGGAAAATTTGCTTTTTAATTTTTTTGCACATAAAGCAAAACTCATGGGGGGGGGGAGAGAAAGGAAACTGAACTTTAATGAGAACTTTAAAAAATTAAATTAAATTTAAAAAATCCAAAGTCATACAAAAGTGGAAGAAGCTTCTCAGTGATGTTGAAAATCAGAAATCAAGAATCAATGGAAGAAAAGAAAGAAGAAGAGGAGGAGGAGAAGAGGAAGAAGGAGAAGGAGAAGGAGGAGAAGAAGAAGAAGAAGAAGAAGAAGAAGAAGAAGAAGAAGAAGAAGAAGAAGAAGAGGAGGAGGAGGAGGAGGGGGAAGAGGAAGGGGAAGAAGAGGAAGAGGAAGAAGAAGAAGAAGAGGAAGAAGAAGAAGGAAGATGAAGAAGAGGAGGGGGGAAGAGGAAGGGGAAGAAGAGGAAGAGGAAGAAGGGGAAGGAAGAAGAAGGAGGAAGAGGACGACAACAAGAACAGCAAGAACAAGAACAAAAAGAACAAGAACAAGGAGAACAAGAACAGGAGGAAGAGGAGGACGAGGAGGAAGATGAGGAGCAGGAAGATGGGGAGGACAATGAGAACGAGAATGAGGACAATGAGGAAGACAAGGAGAAAGGGAGGAGGAAGAGGAAGACAAGGAGGAGGAGGAAAAAATAGAAAAATGGCAATTAAAAGAAGAGGGAGAAACCCTTCCCAATTCAACTTTACTAGCCTGGACCCAAGTCCATAAAAGGTGGAAATAATCCCATACGGATTCTTTCCACTACTGTCTCTGATAACATATTAATTCTTCTTATTATGAGGCAAGAAGAAGGATGGACTTACAGGGAAGCCACGAGATCCGATCTCTCCCATTTCACCGATCTTTCCCTACAAACACAAAGACTTAAATTCAGGCGGGAAGATCAGCGCGACTTCCTGCCAAGATACCAATAAACATCTCAAAGACTTTTAGATCCCTTCAAAAAAAAACCTGAACGTACCTCTTGACCGTCCAATCCTGATTTACCTGGATTACCCGGGAATCCCTGTTAATAAGATCATAACAAGAGGGAGAGTTTTTTTTAAAAAAATGCAAGAAAGGTTTGTTTTTCTTCCCTTTTTCCCATTGGGTCATTCTCCAAAAGTGCACAGGAGGCTGACTAGGCCACGCCCACCATGGCCACACCCACCCAACAACTAGGCAGAGAAACCCTTGCTAAAAATTTTGAAGCCCACTCACGGGTGGAATTCTGCCAGCTGACCAAGTCTAAAGGACAAATTGAGTATCCAGAGCCATCTTTGCCTTGCCTTCTTGCAATTTGTTTTTTTTTTTTAAAAATCCTACATGCAACAAACCGGAACATTGTAGAGAGGAGCGCTGGGCCAGGTTTTTTATTTTCTAATGGACCGTGGAAGAGAAATGGAAAGCTATGTTGAGAACATGGGCAAGTTTTCGCTCAGTCTGTGCGAAGGGAAATAACTAAAACTCAGCCTATGCTTTTGGCAAGGAAGGAAGGCTTCCTAGCACTCTACACCCTGTAGAAGTATCGGGAATGTTATTCCTTGTCCCGTGGAGTTTTGCAGCATATTGATTCTGAGATCTTATCATTGGAGGCTTTCAAATGGAATGGAAAACCATTGGACCAAAGACAATATAATGATATCAAAGATGATATAATGATATTCTTTGAACCAGGAGGCTGGACTAGAAGACATTTAAAATCTCTTCAAGGCCTATCATTCTATGTCTACTTAAGAACCTGGTCACGGAATGAATTAAGTTCATAAGTAGAGGTACCACTGTACTCTGCATTTTTAATTGGAGGAAGGAGGGAATGACTCACCTTAGGACCTTGGAGCCCTGCTTCACCTGGTGTTCCATCGGGACCTCGAGCGCCCTTGGAGAGATGGGGGGAAAAACCACACAACCTGGTCACAAATGTAAACACACCCCTTACATACCAGAAGGGGGATGGAGATTTAAAGTGTTGTGGTTGGCTCTGGCCCAGCTCCTGCCCCAAGGAATGTGGAGGTGGATGCAGGGGAAACATCAACATGTCATAAACCTGTTTTATTGCTGACAGAGTCAGGTAGTGAAGTTTCCTCGGAAGAAGAAGAAGGTGGGGGTGACTTGGAAGAGGGGAGTTTGGCAGACAGCCCAGGAGGAGATCAATCATCCTTATCATCCCTGGATTCTGAACAAGAATGTATGACATATCCACGCATGCGTAGAGTGATGCATAGGAGACAACAACTGAAGGATTATTACAAGAGAAAATGAGGCCACCTGTGGTTGGGTGGGGCTGCTGTAATTAGTGCTACAGATAAAAGAGCAACCTGCTGTTTTAGCCTCATGGCAGTTTATCTGATTCATAGTTTCGTCAAGATCGTGGTTTTTGCTGTTCAAGATTGTGTGTGGACTTTCTGGACTTTAGAATTGGACACAATTTCCCAGTTATTGGGTGAGAATTTGGATTGCATTTAACCTGTGCCTTGTGTGTACCAGAAAATCCCTTTGACATTTAAAAAGGGAGCTGTTTCTGTTTTTCTGTTGATAAAGACTTTTGGGTTTTCCTTCTATCGTGTGGTGTGTGTCTTTCTGAACTACTTACCCTGTAATTACGGGCGGTTGAGACATGCAGAACAAAAGGGGGTCTAATGATAGGTATTTCGCTGATGCTAGAAATCTAATTAGCATTAGCATTTAGCATTGGGACTTATATACCACTTCACAGTGTTTTACAGTATAGCCCTCTCTAAGCGGTTTACAGAGAGTAAGCATATTGCGCCCAACAATAGACATTATCTACTATATAAACTGTTTGTTTATGTACACACACAACACACACACACACACAGCTCGTTTTGGCCACCCCAGGTACTCCTCATGCGAGTGAAGTCACTGAGTGACTTCAATAATATTTGGAGGGCTTCCAGGAGTCAATCACAGTCAGGTACGCAGAACTGGTAGAATTTTTTTTAATTCTTTTCTTTTTTTTCCCTTCTGAGCTCTGGGTCTGTTTTTCCTATCGCAGTCAATGAGGTCGAATGTGTATAATTTTAGAAGAGGTGTGTGAGTGAGGCAGAATTTCCCTCAGATTCTCCTTCACTCTCATTATAACCTTCCTCCCTCCCTCCCTCCCTTTCCTTCCTTCTTGTCTTCCTTCCTTCCTTCTTTCCTCCCTCCCTCCCCTTCCTTCTTTCCCTTCCTTTTAACTAATACCTCCATTTTCCTTTTTAATTGTCCATCCTATATTTAACATCCTATTTGTTGTGGTTCAGCTTGAGGCTGCTCAGGGACCGGCTGTGTCTCTGCTGGCTCCATGCCCGGAGGAGGATGACAGCGAAGAGGAGGGGGCTAACAGTCGGATGGGGGAGAGGAAAGTCAGGATTGGGATGAAGGAGAACAGCATGAGAGCCCCGGGGGGGGGGGCTCTCCCCAGCCAGTAGTTTGAAGTCCTTAGGTGATGAAGCACATGCCGTCATTGACATGCGACAGAGACGTTCAGATCAAAGAAAGGAGCAATTAAAGAAGTATTATCAGCACTGAATTAGGAACAGCTGGGCTTGGGTGTGGTCCTCCTTAGCAAGGTTTAAAAGGCAGGCAAGCCCTTGAAACCATGTGGAGTGTTATCAGTTGGAGTTACGGTGTCCTGCTTTGTTCTCGGCGTCTCTGTTCCTGGCTTGTGGCCCAGCAGTTTGGAAGACCCGTGGGAGGTGTAGGTCTGCTATCTACAGCCTCGTCTTGGCAGCAAGAATCCTGTATTGCTGCATGGAATTTTGCCTTCGTGGATATATTTGAAGATACAGCGTTTTCCTGTTTGTAAGGACATTTTCTGTTACCTGTGTTTTTCTTGAATTTTATAAACTGCCTTTGCCTTTTACCGGTGTGTTTGGCTTCTCTTTTTGGGTTGGTATTGGCTTCCGGAGTGACCCAGACAGAACATTATTAGTCCTTTTTTACTTCTTTTCAAAAGTTCTGCACTACCAGACATGAAATAGACGCCTTGTAGGTGGGCTGCAACTCTCTCTAGCAGAAACAAGTCACGCCAAATGGCTTCTCCTTGGGCCTGAAGGCACAAAGTAACCAGAAGAACTTCTCCAGATTCCAGAAGTGTTCTTCTGGAATCAGCTTATCTGATTTCTGTCAGTTTTGACAGGTTACTTATCCTGCCAACGGAGGAACCCAGGTTTCTAGCCAGCAAGGAAACCTGATCTTGCAAGAACTGGGCGACATTTTCCAAGCACATGGATTGAATTGCATGGAGGCCACACCGTGTAAGCAAAGACCCCACGTCGAAGGATGCAACAATCTTCCGCATGTGGTGAAGATTAATCGGAGGGATTAAAATCGCTGCACCAAAAAAGTGGGGGGGAATTGGGGGCTCGTTAACGAACGACAACTTGCAAAGGACCGAACCGACAAACATCCCTCCCATGATGCAAACATGCAAGAAATAGGATGCAGACCCGAGAAGAACCGAGTTCCATCTTCCATCACGGGAGAGAAGAATCATTTTAAAACGTCTGTTTTTAGTTTGGGGTTTGGGTGTTTTCTCCACACACACACACACCACCCCCCAGAAGTTGACATGGAGTTCTTTCCATCCCAAGACTATAATTGCTAAATTTGAGACCCTCGTAAATCACACCGGGGCTTCTGAATCAGAACCAGGATCTGAGTCATCTCCTCCTCGCCTTCGAAAGGGCTCCATAACAGGCACAATGTGTGATCAGTTGTGACAGCGGAGAAAGGAAACAAGAGAGAGATGGAGGAGAGAGAGAGAGGAGAGAGAGAGGAGAGAGAGGAGAGAAGAAAAAAGAAGAGGGGAGGGGAGGAGAGAGAGAAGAGAAGAAAGAGAAGAGAGAGAGAGAAGTGAGAGAAGAGAAAGAAGAGAGAGAGGAGAAAGAGAGAGGAGAGAAGAAAAAGAAGAGGGGAAGGGAGAGAGAAAAGAGAAGAATAGAAAGAGAAGAGAGAGAGAGAAGTGAGAGAAGAGAAAGAAGAGAGAGGAGAAAGAGAGAGGAGAGAAGAAAAAAGAAGAGAGGGGAGGAGAGAGAGAAGAGAAGAAAGAGAAGAGAGAAGAGAGAAGAGAGAGAAGAGAAAGAAGAGAGAGAGGAGAGTGGAGAGAAGAGAAATAGAAGAGAGGATAGAAGAGAGAAGAGAGGAGAGAAGGAAAAGAGAGAGAAGAGAGAGAAGAGGGAAGAAAGGAGAGAGAGAAAGAAGAGGAGAGGACAGGAGAGAGGAGGGGAGGACAGGAGAGGAAGAAGAGAGAGAAGAGAACAAGGGGAGAGTGAGAAGATGGAGAAGAGAGAATAGAGAGAGGAAAGAGGAAAAGAGAGGAGAGAGAGAAGACAGAAGAGAGGAGAGAGGAGAGAGAGAGAACAGAGAGGAGAAAACAGAGAGAGGAAAGAGAGGGAACAGAGAGAAGAGGGAAGAGAGGGAAAGTAGAGGAGAGGAGAAGAGAGAGGACAGAAGAGAGGAGAGAGAGAGAGAGAAGAGAGAACAGAGAGTGGAAAAAGGAGAAGAGATAAGAGTAGAGAGAGAGAAGAGGGAAGAGGGGGAAAGAAGAGGAGGAGAGAGACAGAGAACAGAGAAGAGAAGAGACAGCGAGAGGAGACACAGAAGAGGGAAAAGAGAGAGAGGAGAGAGGAGAAAGGGGGGAGGGAAAGAGGGAAAGGAACACTTTTCCATTCTGCCTTAAATTATGTTTTTGGATATGAGATCAGAGGCAAAGGGAGAGAGTGGCAGCATGTCAAATTATAGCTGGGGGCTTCTTTTCTCAGAAACTTAACAAAACCAAAGGGGGGGGAGAGAAATGTCAATAAAATTAAGGTCTTGTTCTCATGATATAATTACAAAAGGGTTTGACCAAGAGTGCTGTTTGGGTATCCATTGTGTTGGAGGGGGGGGTCCCAAAACTTCTCCAATTCTTTTCTCTTCCAGTAACAGTTAAGTAGAAATTCAAGAGCAAAGTATCTCAAACTGGCTGGTTCCATCTTAGTTACCCAGAATGCCCAGAAGGACACAGAGACTTGTGGGAAATGTGGAGGGTAAGTTCAAAGAAGGAGAACTTTCCATTTTCCCATATTACCCCGAAGTTCAGGGCTGATCTGTAGGGAACCCCGCTCCTGAAAAGGAGGGCGATTGGGCAGCAGGGGGATCACAATTTGGCTGTTTTTCGGTGAACTGGAGAGCCATAAATAAATCCTTCACGGTCTGTGGACAATCCAGTAATCCAAGAAATCTCATGGCAGAAGAAAGAATAGAAATACAGAAATACAGAATAGAATAGAATGGAATAATGAATATAGTAGAGTTAGCAGAATTAGAATAGAATATAGAGCAGAATACATAGAATATAGAGCAGAATAGAATAGAATGTAGAATAGAATAGAATATAGAGCAGACTAAATAGAATATAGAGAAGAATAGAATAGAATAGAATAGAATAGAATAATGAATATAGTAGAGTTAGCAGAATTAGAATAGAATATAGAGCAGAATACATAGAATATAGAGCAGAATAGAATAGAATGTAGAATAGAATAGAATATAGAGCAGACTAAATAGAATATAGAGAAGAATAGAATAGAATAATGAATATAGTAGAGTTAGCAGAATTAGAATAGAATATAGAGCAGAATACATAGAATATAGAGCAGAATAGAATCGAATGTAGAATAGAATAGAACAGAACAGAATAATAGAATAGAATAAAATAGAACAGAACAGAATAGAATATAGAAGAGTAGAATAGAAAATTAGAACAAAAGAGAAGAACAAAATAGAATAGAATAGAATAATGAATATATTAGAGTTAGCAGAGAATAGAACAGAACAGAACAGGGAATGGAATGTCGCAAGCAAGCATTTGGGGAGGCTAAAGAGGTCTCCTGTAACTGCTCGGCAGGCCCAAGTTCTTAAAGCAATGCACTCAAATCGAGAATGAATGTGGAATGAAAGCCAACCAGGATCTCTCTGCAGGCCAGGAAGAGCAAGCTGTTCAGAGGAACTCAAATTGATATTCCAAAATTGAAAAAAGAAGATCCCAGTGTCTGGTGAGGATTTGGGATGATGGAGGAAGAGTTCCTATTGTTTCCTTCAGAATCAACACTGTTGTTGTTTTTGTTGTGGCTGATCAGTCACTGAGCTATGCCTGACTCTTCACAGCCATATCATGCTAGGTCCTCCTGTCCTCCACCATCTCCCAGCTTTGGCCAAAAATCATGTTCGTTGCATCGATAACCCTTGTCTAACCATCTCATCCCTCCTCCTTCTCCTTTGGCCTTCCGTCTTTCCCACCATCAGGGTCTTCTCCAAGGAATCTTCTCTTCTCATTTGGTGACCAAAGTATTTGAGCTTTCGCTTCAAGATCCTTCCTTCCAAAGAACAGTCAAGGGTAGTGTTGAATATGTACATAGTTGAATGCAAATACGGTAGTTCAAATTTAAATGTATCCTCCTCATTGGTTGTTCCGTATAAGCGGGAGAATTGTAATGGTGTCAGCCTAGCAGTTTCCGGGAAAAAGAAGTATTAATATCAGGAGCTCGCGCTCGAGTTCAGTTCGCGCCTAGATACTTTAGTAGCGATTCACCCAGAGAGTTATCTTCCGACTGAAGAAAATAAATCCCTTTCGTTTTCACCCGTCTTGAGTCATTCATTTCAAGTAGATTTCCTTCAGGATTGACTGATTGAGTGTCTTTTCAGTCTAAGAGATTCTTATAGCTGTTGTGGTTGGCTCTGGCCCAGCTCCTGCCCCAGGGAATGTGGAGGTGGATGCAGGGGAAACTTCAACATGTCACAGGCCTGTGTTATTGCCGACAGAGTCAGTTCAGAGTTTAGTTTCCTCAGACGAAGAAGAAGGTGGGAGTGACTTGGAAGAGGGGGGCTTGGCACACAGCCCAGGCAGTCAATCTCCATTATCTTCCATTGATTCGGATGAAGACGTCTTGGACCCACGCAAGCACAGAATTATGTGTAGAAGAGACCAAGTAAGGACATATTACAGGAGATAAGAGAGACCACCTGTGTTTGGGTGGGGCTCCAGTAATTAGGGCTGCTGCTATAAATAGCAGCATGTGGGTTTGGCCATTGTGGAAGAGTATCTGATCGCAGTTGTTCAGGAATCCTGTGTTGCTGTTTTCTGGACTTTGTTTGTTGATTTTTCACGCCTTTGAAACCAAAGCAGAGCAACGTGTGTGTGTGTGTGTGTCTCACTTCGTTGGAAGAAGAAGGGGTGTGAAGTTTCTTCACAGATGCTAGCTAAGTACTTAATGACAGCTTAAGGGAAATTGTACAGAATACCAGGTTGTTTTTGATACGAGTGTTCTTTGCAATACAAAAAGAGTGCTTAGTTTATTTTGACTTTTGTGATAAAGAACATTGTTTTGAATTTTCAAATGTGTGTGTGTCTGAAATTTGTACCCTTGAATTTTCGGGAGGCTCCTACCAGAGAGCCCGGCAGAACAATAGCAATAGCATTTAGACTTATATGCCACTTCATAGTGCTTTGACAGCCCTCTCTAAGTGGTTTGCAGAACCAACCTCTTGCCCCCAACAATCTGGGTCCTCATTTTACCCACCTCGGAAGGACGGAAGGCGGAGTCAGCCTTGAGCCGGTGGTGAGATTTGAACTGCTGAACTACAGCTAGCAGTTAGCTGAAGTAGCCTGCAGTGCTGCACTCCAACCTTCACGGCCTTCTCTAAGCAGTTTACACAGTCAGCATATTGCCCCCAACAATCTGGGTCCTCGTTTTACCAACCTCGGAAGGATGGAAGGCTGAGTCAACCTTGAGCCTGATGAGATTCGATCTGCCAAACTGCTGGCAGGCGGTGATTAGCAGAAGCAGCTTGCAGTACTGCACCGCTGCACCACCGAGACTCTTTCTCATTGTCAAAGTCTTTTCCAAGGAGTCCTTTCTTCTCATTTGGTGGCCAAAACATTTGAGGTTTAGCTTCAGGCTCCATCCTTCCAAAAGAACAGTCAGGGTTCATTTCCTTCAGGATTGACTGATCCTTGCAGCCCGAGAGACCGTCAGGAGTCTTCTCAAACACCACAATTCGAAAGCCTCCATTCTTCAACGCTCAGCTTCCCTTGTGGTTTAATTCCTCAAAATAATAGCCATTAATTGAAGCTCGTGTAAAGACTGTGGTATCTGGAGTTTGGCTGTAAGCAGGGTTGCCTGGCCTCCATTCCGATTCTCAAAAGTCTTTGCTGGATTGTGACGTTCTTTGAAATTCTTGGCCTGCTGTAGACTACAGGAGAGTTGAATGCTACGGGATGCTGAGCGCTGTGCTTTTCTCCTGCCCCTGAGGGAGGCTCCTGCTGGGCCTGATTTTCACCTTAGGAAAACCAACTTTCCAAAACTTTTGGGCTGAGGGCATGCTGGGAAACGTTGCCACCGGCGCCAGGAGTGTTTCATCCCCAAATCTCCTGGAAGCGAAGCCAAGCACAGGAGCTGTACGCAGTGCGGGGAATGTTTGGCAAAGAAGTTGCCGGGGGAAAAACCGCAGTTGCTGCTGGAAATACAGATTTGGCACGCCGGGGGAAAAAAGAATTATGAAAAAAAGGGAAAGGGAAAAAAATGAACAAGCCGGAGCCAAAGAGAAGCTTCCTTCTGGCTGGGTTACCTCTTTGTGGTGCAAATTACTGTAGATTTAAGCGTCATCAACAGAGATGATTTTGGCTCCGGAAGATTTGGAGAAGAATATTTTTCCATGAATCCCTTTTGGACAGATCTGGGTTCCTCTCCATCACTCATTCCTCCAAAATAGCTATTCCTCCCACAGGGAGTAAGTAGGAGAGGAATAACCCCAACTACTCAATGCTCGGTTAGAAGGAAGAATGAATTGGGCATCTACCTTCCCTTTCCTTAAAAATAACCAAGAAATAAGACAACTGGCTACGCAAAACACCCATCCATCAATCAATATTTTGCCCAGCTTCTGATTGGCTATTGCCAAATCTCATCCAACCAATCTCTTTTCAACTAGCTTGGCAGGAAGTCAATCAATAACTTGCCCAGCTTCTGGTTGGCTATTGCCAAATCTCATCCAACCAATCTCTTTTCAACTAGCTTGGCAGGAAGTCAATCAATAACTTGCCCAGCTTCTGGTTGGCTATTGCCAAATCTCATCCAACCAATCTCTTTTCAACTAGCTTGGCAGGAAGTCAGTCAATAACTTGCCCAGCTTCTGGTTGGCTATTGCCAAACCTCATCCAACCAATCTCTTTTCAACTAGCTTGGCAGGAAGTCAATCAATAACTTGCCCAGCTTCTGGTTGGCTATTGCCAAATCTCATCCAACCAATCTCTTTTCAACTAGCTTGGCAGGAAGTCAATCAATAACTTGCCCAGCTTCTGGTTGGCTATTGCCAAATCTCATCCAACCAATCTCTTTTCAACTAGCTTGGCAGGAAGCGTGCAGCAGCAGCAAGGAAAAAAAGGAGAGCCAAGCCGAAACCAGTAATCCAGGAAGTGACTGCCAATGGTCAGCTGGAGCTGTACATACAGCTTCATTTCCGCCGGTGGAACTGCGTTCCACCCCGTCCTGCCTACTGCCCACCCCCGTCCCTATCTCACCATTGTGAAGGAGGACTTTTGAGGACGGTTAACAATTCTGTTTGAAACCCTAAAGGATAGCTTCTGCTCTAAATTATCTAAGAAATATAGTAAATTTCACTTACCCGTCGGCCTTTAGGTCCTCTGATCCCCGAGGAACCACGAACTCCTGTGGGCCCCTTGAAAATGATGAAATAACATTCTCAGGTAATTTAGGACTCACCATCAGGTCTTGTGAGATAGAATTTTGCAGGTGAGGTTCATTCAGAGGTAAACTCGGCTTGACAGAATCAAAAAAAAAACAAACCCTGAACAAATCTTTAGGGAAATATGTTGGCCATTTTCTTTCATTCACTTTTTTTTTTTAATGGTAAAGGGTTTATTTTTGTGGGAGGGAAAATCCAGCCTGGTTCCAATCTGGGAGAAAGATACTGGAAATTAAATGGAGGCTGACTGACTGCAAAGAATGGAAGTTTATTTGGTTTCCAGAAACTTCAGTGCCAGCCGTAAATGTTTCTGGGACAAGTTGACAAAATGGCTGAGTGAGTGGATGGATCTTTCTGGGGTTTGGCATTTGAGATGCTCCAGAGGGGTTTTGCAATGCCTTGAGCCTTGCGTCTTTTACTATTTCAATGGTGGTGGGTTAATCCCATTATGTCCTAAAGATCCTGTTCCGTCTTTAGAATTTGGGTGAGGGGAATGTAAATTCTTTTTTTTTTAAAATAATTAAAAATATTTATTTATTCATACATAGACATACAAACACAAAACATTTAAAAACATTGGAAATTGGGCGACATACCTGTTTTACATTTCTTGTTGTGCTCAGTCTCTAATACATAACTATTATTATATATATTATATACAATTTCTATACATTGATCTTACTCTAGTATCTCTCCTTTCTTTTCCTTTCCTCACCGATCCTTTGATTTATTCCTCACATTTTCCTTTTTTCAAGCTAACTGTAGAACCTGCCCCAATAATCATAATACAGTGGTACCTCTACTTATGAACTTAATTCATTCCGTGACCAAGTTCTTAAGTAGAAAAGTTTGTAAGAAGAAGCAATTTTCCCCATAGGAATCAATGTAAAAACAAATAATGGTTCGATTGGGAAATCACCGGGAGGGTGGAGGCCCTGCTTCCTCCCAGGAGATTCCTAGAGAGGCCCCACGGAGGCTTCTCCCTGCCTTTTCCAGCCCTGTTTCCTCCCAGGAGATTCCTAGAGAGATCCCACAGAGGCTTCTCCCCACCTTTTCTGGCCCTGTTTCCTCCCAGGAGATTCTTAGAGAGGCCCTACGGAGGCTTCTCCCCGCCTTTTCTGGCCCTGTTTCCTCCCAGGAGATTCCTGGAGAGGCCCCACGGAGGCTTCTCCCTGCCTTTTTCGGTTGCAGTTTCGGAGGCTTGGATTTGTAAGTGGAAAAAGGTTCATGAGAAGACGCAAAAAAATATTGAACAACCGGTTCTTATCTAGAAAAGTTCGTAAGTAGAGGCGTTCTTAGGTAGAGGCACCACTGTATTCTGAATCATCCTTATTTTTTAATTTGATTGTTAATTTGTCCATTTCTGCACACAGCGTTATTTTTGCTATTAAATCCTCCTCAGTAGGTGTGTATTCGTTTTTTCCAATATTGCGCGAAGACAATTCTCGCTGCTGTTGTTATATGTAAAATTAGCTAAACTTGACCTTTTTCACACTTTTCACTGGATTTTCCCAATAGAAAGAGCTCCATTTTTTTTAAAAAAAAAAAATCTTTTCTAATATTTCTTCTAACCAATTCTGATTTTTTTCCCAATAGCTTTTTGCTTTCTCCCAACGCCAACATATATGATAAGAGCCAAATTCTTTTCTATATTTCCAACATCTGGTTGCACGGGGAATGTAAATTCTTAATCCCCTCAGCTGTTAGAGATGTGGTGGAAGGCGTTTTGTTTATGAATAGATTGGCCCAACCTTTCTTATTAATAGATGCAAAATATATATTTCTAAAGACTGAGGCTTCTGTTTGAGGCTGTTAAGAAAGACTGCAGCATTTCTCCTTTGGGGAAAAATATAATATTCTACCCCTTTAATTATTAGTCCCCGAAATATTTCATCCCACACATATGGCTTGATGGCAATAATTCATAAGCCAAGTTTGCTCCAAATTATACCGGGCAGAATTGTCTTTCTTATTTTGAACAACGTAGAAACATAGATGATTGACGGCAGAAAAAGACCTCCTGGTCCATCTAGTCTGCCCTTATACAATTTCCTGTATTTTATCTTAGGATGGATATATGTTTAGCCCAGGCATGTTTAAATTCAGTTACTGTGGATTTACCAACCAAGTCTGCTGGAAGTTTATTCCAAAGATCTACTACTCTTTCAGTAAAATAATATTTTCTCATGTTGCTTTTGATCTTTCCCCCAACTAACCTCAGATTGTGTCCCCTTGTTCTTGTGTTCACTTTCCTACTAAAAACACTTGCCTCCTGAACCTAATTTAACCCTTTAACGTATTTAAATGTTTTGATAATGTCCCCCCTTTTCTTTCTGTCCTCCAGACTACATAGATTGAGTTCATGAAGTCGTTCCTGATCAGTTTGATGCTTAAGACCTTCCACCATCCTTGTAGCCCGTCTTTGGACCGGTTCAATTTTGTCAATATCTTTTTGTAGGTGAGGTCTCCAGAACTGAACACAGTATTATTCCAAATGTGGTCTCACCAACGCTCTATGCAGCGGGATCACAATCTCCCTCTTCCTGCTTGTTATACCTCTAGCTATGCAGCCAAGCATCCTACTTGCTTTTATGAAAATTCATGAGTATCAATGATCCATTTTGGATACTCATGAGAAAATTCATGAGTATCAAAAAAGAGTGTGAGAAGAAAGTTTTGTGCTGTTGCAAGGGGGGGGGGGAATATGTCACTTACTGGTGGACCAGCAGGGCCGGGCTCCCCAACTTCTCCTGATATTCCAGAGTGACCCTGCAACGATATAGCGAAATGAATGAAAAGGATCTCCTTTTTTACTGCAAATTCAACCAAAATAACCTTTTCACCCAGAGAACGAGAAACAGATGATCAGCCCTGCACAACTGTGGATTCTGTAGGTAGAAGCATTAAATTTGGCTTGCGAAGGAACCTAAACATGGGATGAATTTGCACGAGTCACATTTGGAAGCTTGCTGGTTAGACACAGAAAAATTACCAGGAACAGGAGACTTTGAAGAATAAAAACAATGCAGCATGAAATCTTTTGAAGAAGTTTTACTCTTCTTTATATCAAAACTATATTCTCTATTTTCTATGCAGAGAACGCAATATTATCTTACTATATGCCACCACTCACTACAGATTACGAACCACGAACCACTGCAACAGGCCGCTACTAACCACTACTGACCACAAATCACACCTATGCAAAGGTGCATTTCGGTTTATACAATTCTAAACCAATCAGGTTGTAGCTTAATCGTGGTGACTCAGCAGTCTTTCCACTTTTCATCATTACAAACGTTCAACTGTAAATGAAATATTACTTTAGGACAGTACTGATCCTGACAGAATTGGCTGGTTTGGCATAAAACGCAGGGAAATTTAAGGCTCGCTTTTGAGCTACAATATTTTTAAAAGAGCCTTGAGACTGGCAGGTTCCTAATCTATTGATGTAGTTAATTCATCCCAGTTCAGGTTTCTGTAGGATGATGTCAAAGAGGAACCTGGAGGAAAAGAATTGCAAACATTTGGCCTAAATCTCTTTAAAGTGCTAATCTTATGTTTGGGTGATATGTAACCTTCAAGATGGATTATTGTGCCCTGGGGTCTTTCCTTGTTTTTCTACAGAGGAATCCCCACATTTCTGAAAGCCAGGCAGGAGGAGGTGGTCATTCATGGTTAATGACCTTAAAATGGCCCGTAGAGAAACTTCAAAGGTGGTCTAATCAAAGAGAAACACACTGTGTTCTCAGGATTGGGGAAGCAGCTGTGACTGAGTAGGGGCTTAATCCTGCTTGGAGGACATGAATGTGACGTTATGGTAATTTAACTTTAGGTCAAGCTCCTTGGTTGACCAAGGAGGAAAAATAAAGTGGGGGAGGAGGAGGAGGAGGACTGTGTGGGGTCCTTGATGCTAATCTAAGCTTGGTTGTTCCCTTGCAGATGTTTCATTACCAGGTAACATCATCAGTGTTGGAAGGAAGAAGGGTTTGTTGGGAGGAAGAGGAGGATTGGGGAGTCATTGGTGGAAGGAGAGGAGGAGGGAGGGAGGAGCAAGAGGGAAGGGAAAGAAAAGAGGAAGGGGAGGAGGAAGAGCAAGGAGCAAAGGGGGAGGGAAAAAGAAGGGGAGGAGGAGCAAGGAGAAGGGGAAGGAGAAAGGGGAGGGGAGGAGGAGGAGGGAGCAAGGGGGAAGGGGAGGAGGGGAAGGGGAGGAGGACCAAGGACCAAGGAAGAAGGAGGAAGGGAAGGGGGAGGAGGGGGAGGAGAGGAAGAAGAAGAAGGAGGAGGAGAAGAAGAAGAAGGAAGAAGGGGAAGAAGAAGAAGAAGAAGAAGAAGAAGAAGAAGAAGAAGAAGAAGGGGAAGAAGAAGAAGAAGAAGAAGAAGAAGAAGAAGAAGAAGAAGAAGAAGAAGAAGAAGAAGAAGAGCCACTGTGTAGAATATGTAATCAATGCCATCTAAATTGTAGTGAGAACGCAGAAAGCCACTTCTCAAGACAGAGGAGGAGTGAGAGAATGCAGACTTACTCCTTACCATCGACCCCTTGACGCCTGTTGGCCCTGGTGATCCAACTGTACCCCGGTCTCCCTAGGAGGCAGAGAAGCAGAAATCAACGACTCCATTCACAAAAAAACAGGCGTCACATCCTTGCAGTGAAGTCAAAAGATTGGACGGCCCACCAGCCCTCCCTCCGTGCCTGCTCGCTTGAAGCCAACCTGGCCAACTGGATTGTCTCAAGCTCGCTCGTTATGGGACGGTTACAAGAACAGCGGAAGGCAAATTGCGCACGGTGCCAATATTAGGATCAAAACTATTGGGAAACGCCGCTTGAGTCCACAAGCGCCACCACTCTCCGTAACTCTTGAAGCAATCAAAACCTTTTCCAAGGATCTTATTAGAAGGTCTCCTCAGCTTAATGCTGCTTTCTACAACTACCTTAATATCCTACGTACCTTTTCCCCAACGCCACCAGGTTCCCCGATTGGACCGATGAATCCCATCAGACCCTGCAAAGAGAGAGAGAGAAAGGGCTGCATTGATTTGCTTTCTATTTTTAAACAAACTAGCTGGCCCTTAAGAAACATCTTTAAAGGGGGGGGGACAGCTTGGAGGTGTAGAGGCAATGATCCACACAAGCAGGACTGTGGCAGACACAAGACAGGATTTTCAATATCCACTAACCTGAAGCTTTAAGAAAAATACATGTCAACCTACCTGCCTGCCTGACTGCTATCTTTTTCTTCATCCATCCACCATATATCCATTCTATCTATCTCTCTATTTTTCTATGTCTGTCTGTCATCTATGTATATCTATTTGTATTCTGTATGCCCATCCATTCATCCATCTAATTTGTGTCTGTTTCTATTTCTCTGTCTGTCTGTCTATCATCTATGTATAACTATTTATGCTCTCTCCATCCATCCATCCATCCATCCATCATCTATCTATCTATCTATCTATCTATCTATCTATCTATCTATCTATCTATCTACCTTTCTATATATCTATCTATCTATCTATCTATCTATCTACCGTTCTATCTATCTATCTATCTATCTATCTATCTATCTATCTATCTATCTACCTTTCTATCTATCTATCTATCTATCTACCTTTCTATCTATCTATCTATCTATCTATCTATCTATCTACCTTTCTATCTATCTATCTACCTACCTACCTACCTACCTACCTACATACATACATACATACATACATACATACATACATACATATACAGTGATCCCTCGAGTTTCGCGATCTCGATGTTCGCTAAACGCTATATCGCGAGTTTTCAACCCGGAAGTAAACAACACCATCTGCGCATGCGTGCCCTTTTTTTTCTATGGCCACGCATGCGTAGATGGTGGAGTTTCCCCACCGGGCTGAGCGGCTTCCCCTGGGTCTTCCCCCTCTTGCCCCGGTAAGTGGCGCCGTTGCGCGCATGGGGCCCGCTTCCCAGCTGGGAAGCAACAACAGCAACCGGGTGGGTGGGGGAAGCCCCGGCGGCGCGCGCGCGAGGCCCGCTTCCCAGCTGGGAAGCAACAACAGCAACCGGGTGGGTGGGGGAAGCCCCGGCGGCGCGCGCGCGAGGCCCGCTTCCCAGCTGGGAAGCAACAACACTAACCGGGTGGGTGGGGGAAGCCCCGGCGGCGCGCACGCGGATAAGCAGCAGCAGCGAGGCGGCGGGGAAACCCCAATCTTCAGCTCCTCGCTGCTGCGGTGGAAGTAAAAACACCATCTGCGCATGCGCAGATGGTGTTTTTACTTCCGCACCGCTACTTCGCGAAAAATCGATCATCGCGAGGGGTCCTGGAACGGAACCCTCGCGATGATCGAGGGACCACTGTATATATATATATATATATATATATATATATATATATATATATATATATATATATATATATCCATCTATCTATCTATCTTATCCCCCTCCTCTCTCTAGTCTGTCTATCCATCCATCCATTCATCCATCCATCCAATTCGTGTCTGTTTCTATTTCTCTGTCTGTCTGTCTATCATCTATGTATAACTATTTATACTCTCTCCATCCATCCATTTATCATCCATCCATCCATCTCTATCTATCTATCTATCTATCTATCTATCTATCTATCTATCTATCTATCTATCTGCCTATCTATATCTATCTGTGGTCTGTCTGTATGTCTATCTGCATATCTATGTACCTACCAACCTACCGACCTACCTATCCATCTGCCATTCATTTATTCATTCATTCATTCATTATGCTCTTTCTTAGAATAGTCTGCTCACCTGTCCGCCTGCCTACCATTCATTCATCGATTGATTCTTTGATCCACCCATCCATTCATTCATTCCATTTATTCATTCTGCCCTTCCTTAGAATAGCAGAAAATCTTGATTGATTTATCAAGTGATAAATCTACCAAATAAATATGACCAGGAGCTAAATGGACCAAAGCCCTCTGTTGTTGCAGAACAGGAGTTTGTAAGCTTTTTCAGACCATGGTTGTTTAATCATAAGGAAATTCTAGAATCCGCAATGTAGGGGAAAAGATCTAGCGAGAGCAAAACTTGTTGTGTATTGAACTCCACCGAATTTTCCACGAGACCCCGTTTGGTTCTCATGGAACCCCTCTGCAGAACAGACCCAGAACTGGAACGCAACTTTCCCTAAAAATATTTGGAAATTGCCTCTGGAGGCGGATGTTTCCCAAACCTCCAGGACGGCTAAAATCAAGCCGGCTGTTGCGATGGCAGGGAAGGAGGGAGGTGTAAGAAGAGAAGAAGAGGAAAGAATTTGTCCCGATGGCTGGCACAGAGTTCTTTCGCTAATGACATAATTGGCAACGAGATGGAAGTCTTCCACGGCTAGGGTGAAATGAGCAGAGGAAAAAATAAGGGGAGCTTTAAATTCATCTGGATTGGGTCACTAGCAAATATTGGTGAAAAGACCCTTTGTATTTTCTTTCAATCCCACAGAGGCTCACAGTTTCCTGCCCAGAGTATGTCTGGAGTAGCTAAGGGGGTGAGGGAAAGAAACAACCAAAAACCCGGTCCCCTCATTAGCTCACATTCTCAAACCTGGATCCAACAGGAGTGGAATTTAGCCCTGGGCTCTGTTTTGCCATGGCGAATCCAAATAGTGGAATTCATCTAATGAATAAGTGCTAAAGAAAGACAGACTTTCCTGCTTTCGCTATAGAAACTTGGGGGGCTGGGGGGGTGGAGTGGGGCCTCTGGTGGAGGGAATTAAAGGTATTAAAAGTGTTTTTTTTTTCAATTTTCCGAAGGAAACGTGTGGGATTTTCCCGATCGTTTCCTTGCCTCTAGGAAAAGAAGGCTATTGTGCAGGACCATTCTCCAGATGTTTATGCAAAACGTGGAGAAAGACAATTACCATTCCTTGTGAATCAGACCCCCAAAACATTAAATATTTAATGTTACACATAGGGACAGTGGCTAGAATCGTTTACACACAATGATGGAAAGATCTTCAGATACCCTTGGAGAAGAAGGTTATTATAAAAAATTATGATTGCGCAGAAATGGATGCTAACGATGGAGCTTAGATTATCCACGGTTGACCTATCCAGATTCCTAAGAGGTCAGTAAGGGGCAAGTACAAGTGCATTAGAGTGTCTTCCGTCCCCTGTCCTATTGCTCTCCTATATCTCCTATTCCTTTCTTCTATTCCTATATCTCTTCTTCTATTCTTTCATTGATATGTTCTATTACTATATCTTCTTTTCTATTCTTTCTTAGATATATTTTACTATGAGTATCTCCTCTATAACCTTCATCATGTATTTTACTATGTATATACAGTATATATATACCCACTAAAACCCTCATTGTGTATTGGACAAAATAAATAAATAAATAAAATAATGATCAAAAAGACTCAGGAATATTATAACATTTGGACTAAATGGTATAAATGGATACAAAACAGAAAGACCAAAAAAAATCAGTAGGGGATGGATATGGGAAAGAGAAAAACAAACAAAGAATAATTGCATATACAATGTACAATGTATCATTGTACAATGTACAATTATACAATGTATTATGATGAATGTAAATATATGGAGGTCGATCTACCTGAAAATATCAAGATGTAAATACAGGGGCACCTCTACCGAAGAACGCCTCTACTTAACAACTTTTCTAGATAAGAACCGGGTGTTCAAGATTTTTTTGCCTCTTCTTAAGAACCATTTTCTATTTAAGAATCCAAGTTTGGAAAAATTTCCCAGGAAATTTGAGAGTGGCACGAAGGCCCGGCCAGTTTCCTGCCATTCCCCCTGGGTTTCTCTCTCTGGCGCAGTGTATGGGAGGCAGCTTCGTGCCGGGTGTATGGGAGGTGGGTGCTCCCCTCACCTCACCTTCTTCCTTCGGCAGTGACTGTCCTCCTCCTCCTCCTCCTTCTCCCACCCAAATTCCAAGCTTTTATTTCTTTCCTAATGGGTTTGCACGCATTATTTGCTTTTACATTGATTCCTATGGGAAAAATTGCTTCTACTTACAAACTTTTCTGCTTAAGAACCTGGTCACGGAACAAATTAAGTTCTTAAGTAGAGGTACCACTGTACAAGAAAAACAATTAAAAATATGGCCCAAAATAAAAATATTACCATTGCTTGTGGACATTACGGGCAATACAAAATGGCAGCCAGGGCATCAAAGATGCCATGGCTTCTACTGTCATAGGGCCCGTAGAGGGGTAAGTTCTTGGGGGTTCGGCAGGGTTAGAAACATGGAAACATGGAAACATAGAAACATAGAATATTGACGGCAGAAAAAGACCTCATAGTCCATCTAGTTTGCCCTTATACTATTTCTTGTATTTTATCTTAGGATGGATATATGTTTAGCCCAGACATGTTTAAATTTAGTTATTGTGGATTTACCAACCACGTCTGCTGGAAGTTTGTTCCAAGCATCTACTACTCTTTCAGTCAAATAATATTTTCTCACTTTGCTTCTGATCTTTCCTCCAACTAACCTCAGATTGTGCCCCCTTGTTCTTGGGTTCACTTTCCTATTAAAAACACTTCCCTCCTGGACCTTATTTAACCCTTTCACATATTTAAATGTTTTGATCATGTCCCCACTTTCCCTTCTGTCCTCCAGATTATACAGATGGAGTTCATGAAGTCTTTCCTGATCAGTTATATGCTTAAGACCTTCCACCATTACTGATCCCCGTGCATGGCTGGCTGTAGATTAAACCATCCTCATAAAAATAAAAGCAGAACCCCGGTTGCCAAGGAAAGAGGTTTTTCAGGAAAGATTGTGGGTCTCTTAGCCAATAATTGAGGAGACCAAGGTTGGTCGAGCCAAAGCCACCATTGCTGTCCCATGTGGTCGCTGAGGAATGAGATAAACACATGGAAGCGTTGAGGCTCCACCACATTGGTCAGTTTGATGATTTGGGATATATTTCAAAGGAGGCGAATGTTGGCTCTTTCTTATTCCCAGATTTTCCAGAGTTCTTCCTGCCGAATCACATTGAGCATTTACACGGCGCAGGAGTTGCCAAAATTATATGAGAATGGGGAACCAATGTGGAAACTGGCTTATGGATTCCATTTGGCATCATTCGGGCACATTGTCTATGGAGATTCTCTGTCATCCATGGTCCTGGCTGTCCCAAAGGAGCTTTTTCAAGAGGCAAACTGGATTTTCTTGGGGAGGGGGGTTCCCTTGATGATGCTTTGCTTCTCATCCAAAAAGTCTTCTTCAGCTCTGAGAAGTTCAGTTCTGAGGAGCACTGAAGAAGCTTCTATATGAGAAGCGAAACGTCAAAGGATGAACAAAGTACAGTGGTACTTCTACTTACAAACTTAATTCGTTCCGTGACCAGGTTCACAAGTAGAAAAGTTTGTAAGAAGAAACAATTTTTCCCATAGGAATCAATGTAAAAGCAAACAATGTGTGTGATTGGGGAAACCACAGGGAGGGTGGAGGCTCTGTTTCCTCCCAGGAGGCCCCACGGAGGCTTCTCTCTGCCTTTTCCGGCCCTGTTTCCTCCCAGGAGATTCCTAGGGGGGCCCCACAGAGGCTTCTCCCTGCCTTTTTCAGCCCTGTTTCCTCCCAGGAGATTCCTAGAGGGGCGCCACGGAGGCTTCTCTCCCCCTTTTCCGGCCCTGTTTCCTCCCAGGAGATTCCTAGAGAGGCCCCACGGAGGCTTCTCCCTGCCTTTTCCGGCCCTGTTTCTTACCAGGAGATTCCTAGAGAGGCCCCACCGGAGGCTTCTCCCCGCCTTTTCCGGCCCCGTTTCCTCCCAGGAGATTCCTAGAGAGGCCCCATGGAGGCTTCTCTCCACCTTTTCCGGCCCTGTTTCCTCCCAGGTGATTCCTAGAGGGCCCCCATGTAGGCTTCTCTCCACCTTTTCTGGCCCTATTTCCTCCCAGGAGATTCCTAGAGAGGCCCCACAGAGGCTTTTCCCTGCTGGTTCTCATCTAGAACAGTTTGTAAGTAGAGGCGTTCTTAGTTAGAGGTACTACTGTATACGAAAACCAACCAATCAACCAGTAATGGGTTCCAGGTTATGTTATCCGTTGCACCGCCCTGGAAGGGAAATCTGGGATGTGCATCCCCGATGCGCTCCCATGTGCCCCCATATGAGATTTGGCTTCTGCACATGCGCAGCAAGCAAGCGAGATTTTGGCGATTTTCGCCTGTTTTTTGCTTCTGCGCAGGCAGATAAAAGAAGGAGAGAAGTGATGTGGGGGTTACCTCGTCTCCAGGTTTGCCCAGACGTCCTCGGTTTCCTGGTTCACCCTGCAACCGAGCAGAGAAGGCAGTTAGTCACACAACCTTCACAGTTTTGCAATGTGCATCTCAACCTCAACCCCCCCCCCACCAAAAAAACACAACCCATTCTACAGCTAGAAAGACTGAGACTGTGACATCTTAAATGGCCCCGATTTCTAATTAGCCCCACTTCATTTAAAGGTCAAATTCATCATTTCCAAGACTCGATTTCTCAACATACAGTGGAGGCAGAGAACTAAGCGGCTCTTGATCAATAGCAATAGCATTTAGACTTATATCCCACTTCATAGTGCTTTCATAGCCCTCTCTAAGCGGTTTACAGAGTCAGCATATCGCCCCCAAACAATCTGGGTCCTCATTTGACCCACCTTGGAAGGATGAAAAGCTGAGACAACCTGGAGCTTGTGGTGAGATCTGAACTGCTGAACTATAGCCAGCAGTCAGCAGAAGCAACTTGCAGTACTGCACTCTAACCACTGCGCCACCAATGGCGCATCTCCATCCCCAAAGCGAAATTTTGCACACAATATTTTTGTCAACCAGAGGGATATTTGGGGGTGGGGTGGGGGGATAGGAAGTCTGGGTCACAGGAGCAGCTGCCTTCTCTCAGACGCTGCGTTTCAAAACATGTGTCCGCTTCAAAAGTGCATTAAAAATAAATTAAAAAGCTTTTGAAAGAATGGCCAGCTGGAAGGAGAAAAGAAACCTATTTGGTTTAGGGATACTGCAAGGCTAGATAAATGGTCAAAGCAATGGAAACTGCAGTTTAATGTTTCCAAATGTAAAATAATGCACTTGGGGAAAAGGAATCCTCAATCTGAGTATTGCATTGGCAGTTCTGTGTTAGCAAAAACTTCAGAAGAGAAGGAGTTGGGGTAGTGATTTCTGACAGTCTCAAAATGGGTGAGCAGTGTGGTCGGGTGGTAGGAAAAGCAAGTAGGATGCTTGGCTGCATAGCTAGAGGTATAACAAGCAGGAAGAGGGAGATTGTGATCCCCTTATATAGAGCGCTGGTGAGACCACATTTGAAATATACTGTGTTCAGTTCTGGAGATCTCACCTACAAAAAGAGATTGACAAAATTGAACGGGTCCAAAGACGGGCTACAAGAATGGTGGAAGGTCTTAAGCATCAATCGTATCAAGAAAGACTTCATGAACTCAATCTGTATAGTCTGGAGGACAGAAGGAAAAGGGGGGACACGATCGAAACATTTAAATATGTTAAAGGGTTAAATAAGGTTCAGGAGAGAAGTGTTTTTAATAGGAAACTGAACACAAGAACAAGGGGACAGAATCTGAAGTTAGTTGGGGGAAAGATCAAAAGCAACGTGAGAAAATATTATTTCACTGAAAGAGTAGTAGATCCTTGGAACAAACTTCCAGCAGACGTGGTTGGTCAATCCACAGTAACTGAATTTAAACACGCCTGGGATAAACATAGATCCATTGTAAGATAAAATACAGGAAATAGTATAAGGGCAGACGAGATGGACCATGAGGTCTTTTTCTGCCGTCAGTCTTCTATGTTTCTATGTTTACCATGAGGCCAAAATTTTTTTAAAAAAAATTAAAACGGAAAGAAAGACCAAGGAAAGAGAATGAAAGCAGCAATTTCAGATTCACTTCACAGAAAGAAAAAAAAGAGCTCTGTTAAAATGTGGGATTTTTTAAAAAACAAACAAACGTTGCATGTTTAAAGTCGGAGGACATCAGTCAATTTTAGCAGTTTTTTCAATTGCATAATGGATTTCCCCCCCTTTTCTTTCTCTTCCCGCCCCCTCAAAGAAGACTGTCCTCGATCACACAATTAACCAATTTTCAAAAGAAAAAGAATGAGCAAGGGGGAAACTGGCTAATCATAAAAATTCGCTGCGGTTTGCAAAACTATGTGCAGGGTTCTCTCCATCCCAGAAACCACGATGAGTCGGAATTTCCAGAGCAAAAAAAGGAAAAAAAGGGAGGAAAAAAGGAGTTTCCCAAGGAAGAGAGAGAGAGAGAGAAAGAAAGAAAAAAGAAAGAAAGAAAGAAAGAAAAGAGAGAGAGAAAGGAAGGAAAGAGAAAGAAAAAGGAAGAAAGAAAAAGGAAAGAAAAAAGAAAGAAAAGAGAGAAAAGAGAGAGAGAAAGGAAGAAAGGAGAGAAAGGAGAGAGAGAAAGGAAGGAAGGAAAGAAAGAAAGGAGAGAAAAAAGAGAGAGAAAGGAAGGAAGGAAAGAATGAAGGAAGGAAAGAGAGAGAGAGAGAAAGAAAGAAAGAAGAGAGAGAAAAGAGAAAGGAAGGAAGGAAAGAGAGAGAGAAAGAAAGAAAGAAAAGAGAGAGAGAAAGGAAGGAATGAAAGAAAGAAAGAAGAGAGAGAAAAGAGAGAGAGAAAGGAAGGAATGAAAGAAAGAAAGAAAGAAGAGAGAGAAAAGAGAGAAAGAAAGGAAGGAAGGAAGGAAAGAGAGAGAGAAAGAAAGAAAGAAAGAAAGAAGAGAGAGAAAAGAGAGAGAGAAAGGAAGGAAGGAAAGAGAGAGAGAGAGAAAGAAAGGAAGGAAGGAAGGTGAAAGGCAACCTTTGAGATTTACACTTGAAAAACCCGAAAATGGTGTGATTTTTTTGGCAACAGATTTGAGTCTCCTTATGACGATGCCCTCTTTACCTTTAAACCTTCTGGGCCTGGTTTGCCAGGAAATCCCTTCTGCCCAGGAGGACCCTAAAAGGAGACAAGTTGCAGGTAAGACATCAAAGAGAAGAAAACTGTCTTCAAGAGCAGGAAGTGCTTGTCCTCATGTTCAGTTGGAAGGAGGGAGCGTGAGAGGGGGCCGAGAAGAGAGGACTCACCCAAAGTCAAGACCATTGAGAGCAATGTGGCCCAGGAATAGGCAACCCTCTTTTCCTGTGTTCTTACCTCTTCCCCTGGGGGGCCATAGGGACCTGGTGGTCCTTCGTCGCCCTGGAAGGAACGAAGGGAGGGAGGGAGAGAGGGAGGGAGGAAAGAAGGAAGGGAGAGAGGAAAGAAGGAAGGAAGGAGGAGGGAAAAGAAGGAGAGGGAGGAAGGTGAGATGGAAGGAAGGAGAGGAGGAAGGAGAGATGTATAGATGGAAGGAAAGAGAGAAGGGAGGATGGAGGGGGAGGGAAAGAGGGAGGGAGGGAGGAGAAGGGAAAGAAAGGGAAGGAGGGAGGGAAGGAGGAGAAGGAAGGAAAGATGGAGAAATGAAGGAGAAGGAAGGAAGGAAGGAGAGGGAAAGAAGGAAGGAGGGAGAGAAGGGAGGAGAGATGGAGAGATGGAAGTAAAGAGGGAAAGAAGAAAGAAAAAAAAAAGATTAATTCCAAGTCCTGCAGTCAGGAGAAAGCACACCAGCCCCCATCCCTAAGACAATCTAAATCCATTCATAGACAGACTTAATCTGCAAAGGGAGCCCAGCCATCTTTGGGGAAATCAATCTCTCAAATCCCACAAAAAAACCCCAAAATTTAAAAAAGCCAGGAAAACAGATGCACCAAGCAGCCGCCTCTCACCTCTTGGCCAGGCATTCCTCTGGGACCAGGCAAACCCCTCGCACCAGGCTTTCCCTGAAAAAAGGGGGCAGAAGGAGAAAAAGGCTCAGCCAAAGAGAGAGACAAACAGACCCCGGTGGGCCTACAAAAACACAGAGCAAACGCACACTGCCAACATGCGCTGCGATGGGACGGCATCCAATGTCAATTCTCTTGCCACAAGGAGTGTGTGTGTAGTGGGGGGGAGGGAGGGAGAGTACAACAACCAGGGGGGAAAGAAACGAGGAAAGAAAACTCCCCTTCTTGGAGCTGTCGCAATCCCAAAAAACGAAATCTGAAAGCTGGCCAGGAACACACTGCGGAACCCTCCGGGGTTCTCTCCATCCCTCCGCCTTGCCGTTCCCCTTTTTTACCTCTTTCCCGGAGGCGACTGCCAAACCAGCCAACCCCCCCTCCCCAAAAAAAGACCGTTCCTTTGCAGCGCCCCCTCACCTTAATACCTTCGGGGCCGTTTTCTCCTGGCGGGCCGATGCTTCCCGGGAAGCCCTGGAGAACATCAAACGGAGAGGACAATAAGCGAGCGAGAAGGCAGGAGGAGTCCAGGTGGGACGGTCAGCTCTTTGGGGAGAGAGAGAGAGAGAAAGAGAGAAAGGGGGGCCTGCAAATTTGGAGGGGGCCCACCGAACTTGGACGGGGACTTGACGCTTGGTCAAAGGACCAAGGTTTAATTAGCACCATATTCCACTTCTCGAGCCCAAACGGAGCCAGGAACGTCTTGGCTCCTCGTGTCAAGCATAACCTGTTTCCAAGATCTTGCTCAAGCAGATTTTAAAATTGCCGATTCGAGTATCAAAGGCGGGAGGGATGCAGATGTGGAGAGCTGGACTCCGTTACCTCCTGTTCCTTGAGTCTCTGGTATTTGCTACCCTGGTATTTTATTAAATAATATATTACTAGACCATTTGGTTCAGAATACTTTTTTCCTTGTTTTCCGCCTCTAAAATCTAGGTGCATCTTACACTTCGGTGCGTCTTATACTCTGAAAAATATGGTAATTAAAAGGGAGTTTTATCTGCACAAGGAGTCTGTTTTGTAGTTTGGAAATGCCTAGACTGGAACAGGTTGATGGAGTCAATTGTTTTGGCACTGTTAGAAGATCTTGAATTGAACGGATCGAAAGACAGGCTACAAGAATGGTAGAAGGTCTTAAGCATAAAACTTATCAGGAAAGACTTAATGAACTCAATCTGTATAGTCTAGAGCAGAGGTCCCCAACCACCGGTCCGCGGACCGGGACCGGGCCGTTGGGGCTTTTCAGCCGGTCCGCGGCGCCAGGGCCCCCTCGGCCTTTCCGCGCCACCAGCGGCGCTCCCCCCGCCAGCCAGCCAAGCCCCGCGCCCGCCGGAACCGGCTCCTCGCTCTCCCCCCGCCGCCCGCCGCGTTTGCAGGAGGTGGGGAGGGTTGGGCGGCCCGCCAAGGCCAGGAGGGACGCCGCTGCCCCCCCTTCCCTCTCTCCGCCCGCCGCTGCGCCTCCTTGACGCCGAGAGGAAATGCCGGCAAAGGCTTTCCTCAGCAGAGGCCGGCGAAGGTGATATTGAATGTCGGGGGAGAACGGGCGGTTGCGCGCGCTCCCTATCTCCCTGCTAGCCCACTCGGAATATTCAAAATAAGAAAAACCTTTGCCGGCGAAGGCTTTTCTTATTTTGAATATTCCGAGTGGGCTAGCAGGGGGATAGGGAGCGCGCGCAACCGCCCGTTCTCCCCCGACATTCAATATCACCTTCGCCGGCCCCGCCTCTCCTGCAAACCCCCTTGCTGAGAGCCCGGGGCGAAAGTGCTCTCGCAAAGGTGAGGCGGGCAGGGGCGTGCGCGCGTCATCGCTGAGAAGAACGGAGAGAGAACGAGAGTGAGTGAGAGCAACAGACAGCAAGATAGAGAGAAAGTGAGAAAGAGAGAGTGAGAAAGGGGGGGAGAGAAAGAGATAGCAAGAGAGAGAACAAGAGAGAGAAAGAGCGTGAGAAAGAAAACAAGAAAGAGTGAGAGAGAGAGAAAGCAAAAGAGACAGAAAGAAAACAAGAGAGAGAAAGTGAGAAGAAGAGAGAGAAAGAGGGGGAGAGAGAGAGAAAGAGAGAGGGGGAGAGAGAGAAAGAGAGGGAGAGGGAGAAAGAGAGAGGGAGAGGGGGGAGAGATAGCAAGAGAGGGAGAGAGGGAAAGGGGGAGAGAGGGGGGAGAGAAAGAGAGAGGGAGAGAGAGGAGATAAAGGAAGAGGAGAGAGAGAAAGGAAGAGAAAGAAAGAAAGAAAGAGGGATAGAAAGAGAGAGAGAGTGAGAGATGCTCAGTGAGCCTTTCTTTGAAGTTGCCTTTCTTTCTTTCTCTTTCTTGCTTTCTTTCTTGCTCTTTTTCTTTCTCTCTTTTACCTTCCCTTCCTCTATTTCTTCTTTTCTTTCTCCTTCCTACCTTCTTCCCTTACTCTCCCCTTTCATAAGTTTCCTTGCTTCCTTCCTCTGTTCCTGTCCCTTCCCTCTTTCTTTCTTTCTTTCTTTCTTTCCTTCCTTTCCTCCCTCCATTTCTTGCTTTCCTTTTCCTTCCTCCCTTCTTTCCTCCCTCATTCCCTTCTTTCACTCCTTCCTCTCTTACTCTCCCCTTTCACACCTTTCCTTGCTTCCTTTGCACCCTTCTTTTGTTCCTGTCCCTTCCCTCTTTCCTTCCTTCCTTCCCACCCTCCGTCCATTCATTCACCCATTCCTCTCTTGATCGCCCCTTTTACGGCGCCGCTGACAGCTAGCTCCCCCCCCCCCACCGGGCCATGGAAAACTGGTCTAGCTTAAAGCCGGTCCCTGGTGCAAAAAAGGTTGGGGACCTCTGGTCTAGAGCAGTGATTTTCAACCTTTTTTGAGCCGCGGCACATTTTTTACATTTACAAAACCCTGGGGCACATCGAGCGGGGGGGGGGGGGGGCTAAAAAAAGTTTGGACAAAAAAATTATCTCTCTCTCTCTTCCTCCCCTTCACTCTATTTCTTTCTCCCTCCCTCTTTCTCTCCCTTCCTTCCTCTTTCTTTCTCTCTCTCTCCACCCCTCTTTCTTTCTCTTCCTTCCTCTCTTTTTTGCTCTTTTTCTCTCTCCCTCCCTACCTCCCTCTATGTCTTTCTCTCTCTCTCCTTCCCTCCCTCTTTCTATCTCTCTCTTGCTTTCTTGCTTTCTCTCTCTTGCTTTCTCTCTCTTGCTCTCTCTCTTTCTTTCTCTTGTTTTCTCTCTCTTGCTTTCTTTTTCTCTCTCTTGTTCTCTTTCTCTCTCTTGCTTTCTCTCTCTCTTGCTTTCTTTCTCTCTCTCTTTCTTTCTTTCTCTCTGAGCTTCGTGGCACACCTGACCATGTCTCGCGGCACACTAGTGTGCCACGGCACACTGGTTGAAAAACACTGGTCTAGAGGACAGAAGGAAAAGAGGGGACATGATCGAAACATTTAAATATGTTAAAGGGTAAAATAAGGTTCAGGAGCGAAGTGTTTTTAATAGGAAAGTGAACACAAGAACAAGGGGACACAATCTGAAGTTAGTTGGGGGAAAGATCAGAAGGCACGTGAGAAAATATTATTTCACTGAAAGAGTAGTAGATCCTTGGAACAAACTTCCAGCAGACGTGGTTGGTAAATCCACAGTAACTGAATTTAAACATGCCTGGGATAAACATATATCCATTGTAAGATAAAATACAGGAAATAGTATAAGGGCAGACTAGATGGACCATGAGGTCTTTTTCTGCCGTCAGTCTTCTATGTTTCTATCTGAAGGATCATGTTGGGGGCAGATGTTCCTGGAGAAACAGAAACAGAGATCTGGAAAAAAGCAGAGGTGGCACCAGATACGAACTTTTCAACGCGTTGACATTGGTTTTCCACTACGATGTGAACTGATGGGGAAGGGAAAAACTGGGGAAAGATCATTGCAGGAAAATGAAGTGTGGTGGATTATTATTTGTCTTGGCCGTCCAGCCAAGGTTCTGCATGGGGTCAGCGAACATTGTATCGTAGCCCAGTGTGTGGTTCTCCGCAAATTCTGGGACGGCCGGTTCCCCACCTTTTTTCTCAGGGATATAAATCAGGACTCCGCGAGCCTGACAGAAGGGAGAAGCTGGGCTTGGCACGGAGGAAGGGAAAGGTGACGACATGCTGCTTAGAAGACCACATGACTTTGGAACGCCTACCCGTCATTTTTCCGCCCACAAATCCATTCAGCTCAAGAAACAAAGGGAACCACAGTCCAGTCCAAGGTTAACAAAGAAGAAAGATGACTGAAGGGAAGGCGATCCAACCCAGAGTGGTTCCAGACCTTTAGTAAAATGCCAGACGTCTGATGGGAGGAGATGAGTGAAGAAGAGCTATGGTGGCGCAGTGGTTTGAGTGCAGTACTGCAGGCTACTTCTGCTGGCTGCCGTCTGACTGCAATTTGGCTATTTATTTACTTACTTACTTACTTACTTACTTACTTACTTACTTACTTACTTACTTACTTACTTACTTACTTACTTACTTACAGTACTTACTTACTTACTTACTTACTTATTTATTTCATTTCTATGCCACCCCTCTCCGAAGACTCTGGGTGGCTAACAACAATAAAAAAGACAATGTAAACAAATCTAATATTAAAAATAATCTTAAAAACCCCAATTTAAAGAACCAATCATACATACAAGCATACCATGTATAAATTCTATAAGCCTAGGGGGGGAGGGAAAATTTTAGTTCCCCCATGCCTGACGACAGAGGTGGGTTTTAAGGAGCTTGCGAAAGGCGAGGAGGGTGGGCGCAACTCTGATATCTGGGGGGAGTTGGTTCCAGAGAGTCGGGGCCGCCACAGAGAAGGCTCTTCCCCTGGGTCCCGCCAGACGACATTGTTTAGTTGACGGTACCTAGAGAAGGCCGACTCTGTGGGACCTAACTGGTCACTGGGATTCGTGTGGCAGAAGGCGGTCCTGGAGATATTCTGGTCCGATGCCATGAAGGGCTTTATAGGTCATAACCAACACTTTGAATTGTGATCGGAAACTGATCGGCAACCAATGCAGACTGCGGAGTGTTGGAGTAACATGGGCATATTTAGGGAAGCCCATGATTGCTCTCGCAGTTGCATTCTGCACAATCTGAAGTTTCCGAACACTCTTCAAAGGTAGCCCCATGTAGAGAGCGTTACAGTAGTTGAGCCTCGAGGTGATGAGGGCATGAGTGACTGTGAGCAGTGAGTCCCGGTCCAGATAGGGCTGCAACTGGTGCACCAGGCGAACCTGGGCAAACATCCCCCTCGCCACAGCTGAAAGATGGTTCTCTAATGTAAGCTGTGGATCAAGGAGGACGTCCAAGTTGCGGACCCTCTCTGAGGGGGTCAATAATCCCCCCCAGGGTTATGGACGGACAGATTTGAATCTCATCACTTTGGAAAACGGACTTCCGGTTTCCCGTTGGGTGAAAAAGCAGGGGACTGTTTAGGGCAGGGGTAGGCAAAGTTGGCTCTTCTATGACTTATGGACTCCCAGAATTCCTGAGCCAACCAGGCCAGCTCAGGAATTCTGGGAGTTGAAGTCCATCTGTCATAGAAGAGCCAACTTTGCCTACCCTTGGTGTAGGGGACTGGAGGCTAAAACATGAAAAACGGTTGCAGGAACTGGATATGTTTACTTTAATGAAAAGGAGGACTAGGGGAGACATGATAGCAGTGTTCCAATTTCTCAGGGGTAGCCACAAAGAAGAGGGAGTCAAACTATTCCCCAAAGCACCTGAGGGTAGAACAATGGGTGGAAACTAAACAAGAAGAGAAGCAACTTAGAACTAAGAGATTTCCTGACAGTTATAACAATTAACCAGTGGAACAACTTGACAGCAGAGGTTGTGAATACTCCAATACTGGAAGTTTTAAAGAAAATGTGGAATAACCATTTGCCTGAAGTAGTGTAGGGTGGACTAAAAGCAGAGGGTTGGACTAGAAGACCTCCAAGGTCCTTTCCAATTTAGTTTTGTTTTTGTTTTTGTTGTTGTTATTGCTATTATTATTAATATGGTTAAATCAAAAATGAAGAGACCGGACTGCCATCTGTCGGAAATGCTTTAGGGTCTCCGTGGGCAGTTTGGCATAGACTAGATGACCTACAACAGTGATGGCGAACCTATGGCACAGGTGCCACAGGTGGCACGCAGAGCCATATCTGCTAGAACCCATTGCCCTAGCTTAGCTCCAACGTGCATGTTTGTGCCGGCCAGCTGATTTTTGGCTTGAGCAGAGGCTCCAGGAGGGCGTTTTTGGCTTCCAGAGAG